>NC_052338.1:16246916-16546916 GCF_016432855.1 Salvelinus namaycush
TGCTTCAAAGACTCATCAGCCGAAGGGAGGAATGGAGGGATGGAGACACTGGGGAGTGTAGTGTTAAATTGCTAACAGTGATAGCTGTGGCAGCGAGGGGGACAGAGAAGGGAGCAGGAAGGGAAGGAGGAATAGAGGGAGGGAGGGAGGGATGGAAACACGGAGGAGTGTAGTGTTAACATGCTAACAGTGTTAGCTGTGACAGCGAGGGGGACAGAGAGGGGAGGGATAAAGGGAGGGAGGGATGGAGACACGGGGGAGTGTAGTGTTAACATGCTAACAGTGTTAGATGTGACAGGAAGGGGGAGGGAAGGGGAAGGTAGGGGGGCGGCAGAAGGCCCAGGGGAGGAACAAGGTAGCGATAATGTCCTGTCACGTTGACAGGGAGGTATTAACGAGGTGACGGGGGCAAAGGGAGAGATACATATTTATACACAGAGACAGGTAGCACAAATGACTGGGGTACACTGTTAATCCACTGGTAGAGAGAGAAAGGGAAGGAGGGAGCGGTGGATGAGAAAGAAAGAAGACAGAGGAGATGGGGGGGAAAGGGAGAGAGAGAGAGAGAGTGGGGGAAAAGAGAGCAATTAAGACATGGCAGAGAAGGATAGCAGGACAGAGACGATACAGGGAGGGAGAACAAGAGAAGAGAAGAGTAAGGAGAAAGAAAGAGAGGAGAGAAATGATCAAAAAAGGAGAGAGAGTTGAGGAGAAAGAGCGAGAGGGAATGACAGAAGGAGTGAGAGTAGACAAGAGAGAGACAGCTAGTTATAAATGAGAGCAATGGTGTAAACATTAGCCAACCCAGCACCATGACACAGTGACAAGTGAAAGATAAGAAGGCCACAGACAAACCCACACATGAGTAAACACACAGGTGACGTGCTAGATGAGGGAGAGATGGGGTGAGAACAGAATGATATGGATGTGGTAATGCCCTGACAAGCAGGCTAAAAATGTATCATCCTATAAATTAATCTACACAAAGGGTATAAATCAGGTTGCTATTACTTTTACATTTTAGTCATTTAGAGGACATTCTTATCCAGAGCAACTTACAGTTAGTGCAATCAGCTTTAGATAGCTATGACATGGGATTGGTCAGAGTACAGCTTTGACCAATCGAGTATGAGGATGAGCGATTTGACCGGTACCTGATAGCCACAGGGCTCAGTCAGTCAGTCAGTCAGTCAGTATCATCAATTCCCTCCCCCCTTCCTTCCTCCTTCCTCAGCCCCTCACCTCCCCTCTTCTCACCCAGGCAGAGTTGGACTGGTTGATCTGGTTGAGCATCACCACTGAGGTACATCCATAGTCATAGACCAGCCTCCAGAAGTCTGCCGTGGTTCCCGGTAACGGGTGTGGCGTTACCACGAAGGCGGCGGGCCGGTGAAAGCTGTCGGTGAGAGCAGCGTTGATGTAGCTGTTCCCTTCGGCAACGCCCTCGGTGATAACCAGGAAGGCCAGGGCGCGGTCGGGAGGCAGGACATCCATGCTACGGTTCTTCTCGCGGTTCCTAGGCAACAGGGACACGCTGCACTCCTCCACGTCCAGGTGAGGGGTCACAGAGTTCAACGTCTGGAGAGAGGGAGGAAGGGATGGAGAGAGAGGGTGAGATGAAGGAGCACAGACAAGGTAGAAGAGGATGATGGAGACAGACAGAGACAGGGCGACAGTGATAAACAGAGAGAGACAGAGAGAGACAGTAACAAACGGAGAGAGAGTGAGAGAGAGAAAGAGAGAGAGCGAGAGAGAGACAGACAACTGTCTAATCATCATCTGGCTAAAACTTTCATACACATTTAGCATCAGTCAAAAACTATGAAGGGGCTTAAAAGATAAAAACACATTTAATTGCAAACCACATCCATTATAAATAAGCACATTATGAGGCTTTGGGAATTGAAATTGGAGGGGAAATGAAACAGTTTTTTTAACTTCCTGTGCATTGTGTTGAATAATAACTCCCTATTAAATTTGACTGTATGAATGGTGCATTATAATTATTACTAACTTACATTGCATCAGGGTTACATCTTGCAGATACAGTATGTGTTTAAATTATAATCTGAAATTAAATGTCACCCTATTCCCTATTTAGTGTACTACTTTTGACCAGGGGCAATAGGACTCTGGTCAAAACTAGTGCATTGTACAGGGAATAGTGTGCCATTTGGGATGCATTGTAAATGTCTGATTTCAGTGTGGATATTTCATTGGACTATAATAACCATCATGAATGTATTCAATAGCCTGGTCTGAAAGAGATAAGTAGCTGTAATTATGCATGGTAAAGGTCACTAATGATTTGTGTCAATAAAATGGAAAAGGAGGACAATCCATCTAGTCAGATGAACTAAAGTCATCTCATACAGAAATAGGAATTACAGTAATATACAGAAATATGCAATTTACAATCTCAGACTGCTGCAATAGACCATGAATACAGCTAAGGCCATGGTACTATACTGTGCCATGACTAGTGTTTTGGTGAGAGTTAGTGGATCTAAGTTTGCACCATTAATACTAGTACCAGTAAGAGAATAACATCATTATTATGTGAAACGTGTTCCACTGTTAGAATAAACCTCAACTCCAACCATTTTCTTTACAAAACATATCGAGGACATCAAGACGTAATGGGAAAGAAGTCAAAATCCAGGTGTTATCTAGTCAGATAGTTTCTGGATGCTGAAACAAAACGTCCTACTAGTCTTACCTGGAACTCCTCTCGTAGCTGGGAGGTGTTGCTCTGTGAGTCAACCCTCAGCATCTCCTTATAAGTCAGAGCAAACTCAATAACTGGTATAGCTGTCTCTCCACACAGACAGGCCTCCAGAATGGCATCGTGGATGAACACATACTGCTCCTGAGAGAGGGAGGAAGGTAAGGGGGGGAAGGTAGAGACAAGACAGTGAGATTGAGAAACTAACAAGAAACGCCTATTATCTTGTTTTGATAATAGAACCATAATTGCTAGCGATTTGGGGGGGAGTGTAACATTGGGCTTTGATTACTGTTGTTAATGTCGACTAATTGTTAGAAATGTCAACATTCATCACATCGCTATGCCCACACACAAACGTTGTTTTGCTAACCGTTAACAATCTAAAAAATGGGAAAGGAGAGGGTGTTTGAACATACATCAAAAGAGCCAGAATCCCAAATGCCCAGCCCAGATATATATAGCCTAAATATTAGTCTGTTCAATGCCATTAGTTGGTACATTTGTTTTGACATCTTGGAGTACAAAGAATATCAGTGACCTGAATTGAAAAAGCATTAATGAGGATGCATATTTTATTTGATCATCACATCAAAAATAGTTTTTCTTGATTGAATCTAATTATAGCCGTATTAGACTGGTAAACAGGTTTCAAAGTGAGGTTTGAAAACGGCAACATCAGTAAGATTTGGAGACAAAACAACAGTATAGACACATTCAGCAGGCATGGAAAGGGAGTCTACATCATAATCTACCTCGGTTGATCCCTGATATTTCAATGAATTCTTGATGAATTCCTAGTTGATATAACAACATTCTGTTTTTATTTTATAATTTATTTGCAACAAAGAAAACACCTGAAAGACAATACAGATAAAAACAAATAAAAATAAAAAGAACATAGTGTGCAGGTATGGTTGGAAGCCCAATGTCACGCCCTGACCTTAGAGATCATTTTTATGTCTCTATTTTGGTTGGTCAGGGCGTGAGTTTGGGTGGGCATTCTATGTCTGGTGTTCTATGTTGTCCTTGTTTTGTATTTCTATGTGTTTGGCCTGGTATGGTTCCCAATCAGAGGCAGCTGTCTATCGTTGTCTCTGATTGAGAACCATACTTAAGTAGCCTGTTCCCACCTGTGTTTGTGGGTGGTTATTTTCTGTTTAGTGTTTGTTGCACCTTTCAGAACTGTTCGTTGGTCGTTTTGTTGTTTTTGTTCGCGTGTTCATCTCTATTAAAAGTATTATGGATAGGTCCCACGCTGCACTTTGGTCCTCCTCTCCTTCTCCCGACAACAATCGTTACAGAACCACCCACCACCAAAGGACCAAGCAGCGTGGAAGGATGGACTCCTGGACATGGGAGGAAATATTGGACGGCAAGGGACCCTGGGCACAGCCGGGGGAGTATCGCTGTCCGAAAGAGGAGCTGGAGGCAGCTAGAGCGGAGCGGCGACACTACGAGGAATTGGCTCGAGGTAACGGGCACCAGAGGCAGCCCCAGAATTTTTTTTTGGGGGGGGGGGGTACACGGGGAAATTGGTGGACTCAGGTAGGAGACCTTAGCCAACTCCCCGTGCTTACCGTGGCAAGAGAGTGACTGGGCAGGCACCGTGTTATGCGGTGAAGCGCACGGTGTCCCCAGTGCGCACGCATAGCCCATGGCACGAAGCCTCCAGTGATGATCCATGGCACGAAGCCTCCAGTGATGATCCATGGCACGAAGCCTCCAGTGAGGATCCATGGAACGAAGCCTCCAGTGAGGATCCATGGCACGAAGCCTCCAGTGAGGATCCATGGCACGAAACCTCCAGTGAGGAGTTATGGCACGAAACCTCCAGTGAGGAGTTATGGCACAAGGCCCCCAACGAAGGACGTCAGTCCGGAGCCTCCAGCGACGCCCTCTAGTCCGGAGCCTCCAGCGACGCCCTCTAGTCCGGAGCCTCCAGCGACGGGTTTCAGTCAGGAGCAGCCAGAGTCTCCCTCCTGTCCGGAGCAGCCAGAGTCTCCCTCCTGTCCGGAGCAGCCAGAGGCTCCCTCCTGTCCGGAGCAGCAAGAGGCTCCCTCCTGTCCGGAGCAGCCAGAGTCTCCCTCCTGTCCGGAGCAGCCAGAGTCTCCCTCCTGTCCGGAGCAGCCAGAGTCTCCCTCCTGTCCGGAGCAGCCAGAGTCTCCCTCCTGTCCGGAGCAGCCAGAGTCTCCCTCCTGTCTGGGGCCCGCTGCGAGGGTCCCCGGTCCGCGGTCGGCGGTAAGGGTCCCCGCTCCAGTGGCGCCACCTAAGTGGGCAAAGACTAAGGTGGAGCGGGGTCCACGTCCCGCACCAGAGCCGCCACCGCGGTGAAATGCCCACCCAGACCCTCACCTATAGGTTCAGCTGTCTATCGTTGTCTCTGATTGAGAACCATACTTAGGTAGCCTGTTCCCACCTGTGTTTGTGGGTGGTTATTTTCTGTTTAGTGTTTGTTTCACCTTTCAGAACTGTTCGTTGGTCGTTTTGTTGTTTTTGTTCGCGTGTTCATCTTTATTAAAAGTATTATGGATACGTCCCACGCTGCACTTTGGTCCTCCTCTCCTTCTCCCGACGACAATCGTTACACCCAAGTGCTTATATGGAAACCACACCACAAAAAAATGACATACAATGCAATACACAAGTATAAAAAAAAAATATAAAAAAAAAAAAATTGTTTGAACAAAAATAAATTGATCAGTAATCACAATTTAAATGTGTGTGTGCATGTGTGCAGGTGTGCATGTGAGTGTGTGACAGTTTGGCTATGGAGGAGATTATTGAGTAGTTTGGTTCATCAGACTGACCCCCAGTTTTCGCTTGAAGTTATTGAGGGATGATGATGTTTTGGCAATGTGAAGACAAGAACTCCAGAGTATGGTACCTCTATATCTGGTAGAGAATTGACTATGTGAGGTGCAGCAGTGGAGGGGGGGGGGGGGGGGGGGGGGGTGAAGGTTAACGCAGTGTCTTGTGTTATATAGGTGGATTTCAGAATTAACCTGGACGAATCCATTGAAGGGTTTAGGTAAACTTTCTGGAAGGTATGAGCATTTGTAGATAAAAGTGCATCGTTGGCGTACATTAATGTCGTAAATTTGTATTTATTTTAATTTTACATGTATTTAACTAGGCAAGTCAGTTAAGAACAAATTCTTATTTACGACGGCCTACCCAGGCCAAACCCGGACGACACTGGGCCGACACTGGGCCAATTGTGCACCGCCCTATGGGACTCCCAATCACAGTTGGATGTGATACAGCCTGGATGGAGCCAGGTAAATAGAAGAGGTGGCTAGTCTTGCAAATTTATTTTGTACGATGAGTCATTTCTGTAGGTAGGAGACAAATGTACTGGTCCAGACAATATTAGAGTAAATTATATATGGGTAAATTAAACAATAGTATAGAGTTTGGTATATTATACCATATACTATATACTATAGTATAGAACTATAGTATATTGCAAAGATGGCGCCGAAGAACATGGTTGGCGTTTTACATTCTCCCAACCAATTGTGCTATTTTGTTATTTTTTTTGCATTTTGTGTAACTTATTTTTTAACTTATTGTGTACATAATGTTGCTGCAACCGTCTCTTATGACAAAAAATAACTTCTGGACATCAGAAAAGTGATTACTTACCGCGGACTGGAAGAACCCTTTTCCTTTAACCTTTACTTAACACCCATCCCGGATCCGGGAGCATCCTCATCAGTAAAAGCTGACTAGCATAGCCTAGCATAGCGCCACAAGTAAATAATAGCATATAAATATCATGAAATCACAAGTCCAATACAGCAAATGAAAGATAAACATCTTGTGAATCCAGCCATCATTTCCGATTTTTAAAATGTTTTGCAGCGAAAACACAATATGTATTTCTATTAGCTAACCACAATAGCCAAAGACTCAACTGCATATTTTCACCATGTTTCTACCGCATAGGTAGCTATCACAAAACCGACCAAATAGAGATATAATTAGTCACTAACCAAGAAACAACTTCATCAGATGACAGTCTTATAACATGTTATACAATAAATTTATGTTTTGTTCGAAAATGTGCATATTTGAGGTATAAATCATAGTTTTACATTGCAGCTACCATCAAAAATATCACCAAAGCAGCCAGAATAATTACAGAGAGCAACGTGAAATACCTAAATACTCATCATAAAACATTTATGAAAAATACATGGTGTACAGCAAATGAAAGATAAACATCTTGTGAATCCAGACAATATTTCCGATTTTTTAAGTGTTTTACAGCGAAAACACAATATAGCATTATATTAGCTTACCACAATAGCCAAACACACAACCGCATTTATTCACCGCATAGATAGCATTCACAAAAACCAGCAAAAGATATAAAATGAATCACTAACCTTGACCAACTTCATCAGATGACAGTCTTATAACATCAGGTTATACAATACACTTATGTTTTGTTCGAAAATGTGCATATTTAGAGCTGCAAACCGTGGTTATACATTGTGAATATGTAGCATCGATTCACTAGAATGTCCGGAGCTATTTTGGACACTCACCTAATCTGACCAAAGAACTCATCATAAACTTTACATACAAATACTTGTTGTATGGCAAATGAAAGATACACTGGTTCTTAATGCAACCGCCGTTTTAGGTTTTTAAAAATAACTTTACCATAACAAACAGCTATCGTTATTGCGAGACAGCGCCCGCCAAAACGGCAGAGAATAGGAATAACATTTTCCACAGAAATACGAAATAACATCATAAATTGTTCTTACTTTTGTTGAGCTTCCATCAGAATCTTGTACAAGGAGTCCTAGGTCGAGGATAAATCGTTGTTTGGTTTTAGAATGTCCTTTTCTCCTGTCGAATTCATGCCACAATGCTAGCCAATGTTGATGACGTTCCCAGTTTCTCTCGATGCAAAGAACGGAAAACTCCAAAAGTCCCAATAAACGTTGAATAAACTGATGAAACTCGGTTGAAAAAACCTACTTTATGATGTTTTTCTAATATGTATCAAATAAAAACAGAGCCGGAGATATTAGCCGTGTATACCGAACGCTTATCATAAGACAATATGGAGGTACTTCCCGCGCCTTGGTAGACAAAGGAAATTCTGGACACATCATTCCAAGAGCTCTTGTTCGACCTCAGATCAAGCTAGACACCCCATTCCACCTTCCACTGCCTGTTGACATCTAGTGGAAGGCGTATGAAGTGCATGCATATCGATAAATATTAGGCAATTGAATAGGCAGGCCCTGAAACAGAGCCTCGTTTTCAGATTTTTCACTTCCTGTCTGGAAGTTTGCTGCAAAATGAGTTCTGTTTCACTCACAGATATAATTCAAACAGTTTTAGAAACTTGAGAGTGTTTTCTATCCAATAGTAATAATAATATGCATATTGTACGATCTAGAATAGAGTACGAGGCAGTTTAATTTGGGCACGATTTTTTCCAAAGTGAAAACAGCGCCCCCCTATTGACAAGAAGTTTAAAGAGTCCGAAGAGAAGGATATCCTGCTTTCACTGGAACAGGCCCAGATCCACGCCTTTTGCGTGAAGAAGAGACGCCGGAAAAGAGGCCTCAGATCGGGCACCCTTCTGAGAATCCAGAGCCGAACGAGTAAACTCCCATTGCCTTCCATTCATCTTCATAAGGTGCAATCATTAGAAAATAAAATTGATGACCTACTATTAAGATTATCCTACCAACGGGACATTAAAAACTGTAACATCTTATCTTTCACCGAGATGTGGCTGAATGAAGATACGGGCGATATAGAGCTAGCGGGATTTTCCATGCACCGGCAGAACAGAGATGCTACCTCTGGTAAGACGAGGGGTGGGGTGTCTTTTTGTCAATAACAGCTGGTGCGCAATGTCTAATATTAAAGAAGTCTCGAGGTATTTCTCACCTGAGGTAGAGTACCTTATGATAAGCTGTCGACCACACTATCTACCAAGAGAGTTCTCATCTGTATTATTCATAGCCGTCTATTTACCACCACAAAGCGAAGCTCGCACTAAGACTGCTCTCAACCAACTCTATAAGGCCATAAGCAAAGAAGAAGATGCTCACCCAGAAGCGGTGCACATAGTGGCCAGGGACTTTAATGCAGGTAAACTTAAATCAGCTTTACCAAATTTTAACCAGCATGTCACATGTGCAACCCGAGGAAAAAAAATCCAGACCACCTTTACTCCACACACAGAGATGGATTCAAAGCTCTCCCACACCCTCCATTTGGCAAATCTGACCATAATTCTATTCTCCTGATTGCTGCATACAAGCAAAAACTAAAACAGGAAGAACCAGTGACTCACTCAATACGGAAGTGGTCAGATGACACGGATGCTACACTACAGGACTGTTTTGCTAGCACAGACTGGAATATGTTTCCGGGATTCATCCAATGGCATTGAGGAATACACCACCTCAGTCATCGGCTTCATCAATAAGTGCATCGATGACATCATCCCCGCAGTGACTGTACGTACATATCCCAACCAGAAGCCATGGATTACAGGCAACATCCTCATCGAGCTTAAAGCTAAAGCAGCCGCTTTCAAGGAGCGGGAGACTAACCCGGACGCTTATAAGAAATCCCGCTATGCCCTCAGACGAACCATCAAACAAGCAAAGCGTCAATACAGGATTAAGATTGAATCCTACTACACCGGCTCTGACACTCGACAGATGTGGCAGGGCTTGAAAAGTATTACGGACTACAAAGGGAAACCCAGACTCCTGTATTCCCTGTTCACCCACAAGTGCGTGGTCAAACACGACTCCAACACCATCATTAGGTTTTCTGACGCCACAACAGTGGTAGGCCTGATCACCGACAACGATGACACGGCCTACAGGGAGGAGGTCAGAGAACTGGCAGTGTGGTGCCAGGACAACAACCTCTCCCTCAATGTGAGCAAGACAAAGGAGCTGATCGTGGACTACAGAAAAAGGCGGGCAAAACAGGCCTCCATTGACATCGACGAGGCTGTAGTGGAGTGGGTCGAGAGTTTCGAGTTCCTTGGTGTCCACATCACCAACGAACTATCATGGTCCAAACATACCAAGACAGAAGAGGGCACGACAGAGGGCACAACAACACCTTTTGTCCCTCAGGAGAATGAAAAGATTTGGCATGGGTCCCCAGATCCTCAAAAGGTTCTACAGCTGCACCATCGAGAGCATCTTGACCGGTTGCATCACCGCCTGGTATGGCAACTGCTCGGCATCTGACCGTAAGGCGCTACAGAGGGTAGTGCGAACAGCCCAGTACATCATTGGGGCCAAGCTTCCTGCCATCCAGGACCTTCATAATAGGCGGTGTCAGATGAAAGCCCATAAAATTGTCAGAGACTCCATTCACCCAATTTATAGACTGTTTTCTCTGCTACTGCACGGCAAGTGGTACCGGAGCGGACCAAAAGGCTCCTCAACAGCTTCTACCCCCAAGCCAGGACTGCTGAACAATTCATCAAATCTCCACGAGACAATTTACATTGCTACCCCCTCCCTTTTGTAAACTGCTGTTCGCTCTTTGTTTGTTACCTATGCATAGTCACTTCGCCCCGACCTCCATGTACAGATTACCTCAACTAGCCTGTACCCCCGCACACTAACTCGGTACCGGTGCCCCCTGTATATTGCATCGTTATTGTTATTGTGTTACTTTTTATTTAGTCTACTTGGTAAATACTTTCTTCTTCTTGAACTTCATTGTTGGTTAAGGGCTTGTAAGTAAGCATTTCACGGTAAAGTCTACACTTGTTGCTTTCGGTGCGTGTGACAAAGTTTGATTTGATTTGATTTCAGTTAGGAAACCTGATGAACCAAACCACACATTTTTCTGATGATATCTACAGATTTCATCACTTTGCTACAGGCAAGTTGAATATGATCTTTCCAGGATAACTTTTCATCAATTAGAACTCTGAGGAATCTAGTGGATGTGACTTGTTCCATTTCATTCCCACCAATTGAGATTCTGTCTTTTTTTTTTTACAATATTTCTTATTCTTACTAGTGAATACAATTAAATTGGATTTAGATCATTTGTTATCTGGTACCATTCAGAAAATTTGGCCATGCCTGAGATGACTTCATTAATTAGGGAGTCAAAATTCTGGTGTGATAAAATCAAGTTGGTATCATCAGCAAAGAGAAGAGGAAGTACGGTAGAAGACACGGTAGAAGACACAGCAGCAAGGCCATTGTTATAGATTAGGAATAACAAAGGTCCAATTATCAAACCCTGTAACACACCACAGGATATCTTGGCCCTGGTAGATGCACAGCCGTCTGCATAAACACAATGTTCTCTACCATAATCATAACTATATAACCAATTAAAGAAAGATATAACTATATAACCAATTAAAGAAACGTCCTCTCACTATCAACTGCGTTTATTTTCAGCAAACTTAACGTGTAAATATTTGTATGAACATAAGATTCAACAACTGAGACATAAACTGAACAAGTTCCTCAGAAATGGAATAATGTGTCCCTGAACAAAGGGGGAGTCAAAATCAAAAGTAACAGTCAGTATCTGGTGTGGCCACCAGCTGCATTAAGTACTGCAGTGCATCTCCTCCTCATGGACTGCACCAGATTTGCCAGTTTTTGCTGTGAGATGTTACTCCACTCTTCCACCAAGGCACCTGCAAGTTCCCAGACATTTCTGGGGGGGAATGGCTCTAGCCCTCACCCTCCGATCCAAAAGGTCCCAGACGTGCTCAATGGGATTGAGATCCGGGCTCTTCGCTGGCCATGGCAGAACACTGACATTCCTGTCTTGCAGGAGATCACGCACAGAACGAGCAGTATGGCTGGTGGCATTGTCATGCTGGAGGGTCATGTCAGGATGAGCCTGCAGGAAGGGTTCCACATGAGGGAGGAGGATGTCTTCCCTGTAACACACAGCGTTGAGATTGCCTGCAATGACAACAAGCTCAGTCAGATGATGATGTGACACACCGCCCCAGACCATGACGGACCCTCCACATCCAAATCGATCCTGCTCCAAAGTACAGGCCTCGGTGTAACACTCATTCCTTCAACAATAAGCGCAAATCCAACCATCACCCCTGGTGAGACACCAGACTTGTCAGTGAAGAGCCCTTTTTGCTAGTCCTGTCTGGTCCAGCGACGGTGGGTTTGTGCCCATAGGCAACGTTGTTGCCGGTGATGTCTAGTGAGGACCTGCCTTACAACAGGCCTACAAGCCCTCAGTCCAGCCTCTCACAGCCTATTGCGGACAGTCTGAGCACTGATGGAGGGATTGTGCGTTCCTGGTGTAACTCGGGCAGTTGTTTCCATCCTGTACCTGTCCCGCAGGTGTGATGTTCGGATGTACCGATCCTGTGCAGGTCTTGTTACACGTGGTCTGCTACTGTGAGGACGATCAGCTGTCCATCGTGTCTCCCTGTAGCATTGTCTTAGGCGTCTCACATTACGGACATTGAAATGAATTGCCCTGGCCACATCTGCATGCCTCCTTGCAGCATGCCTAAGGCACATTCACGCAGATGAGCAGGGACGCTGGCCATCTTTCTTTTGGTGTTTTCCAGAGTCAGTAGAAAGGCCTCTTTAGTGTCCTAAGTTTTCATAACCGTGACCTTAATTGCCTACCGTCTGTAAGCTGTTAGTGTCTTAACGACCGTTCCACAGGTGAATGTTCATTAATTGTTTATGATTAATTTAATAAGCATGGGAAACAGTGTTTAAACGCTTTACAATGAAGATCTGTGAAGTTATTTGGATTTTTACAAGTTGTCTTTGAACCCTGTCAAACGCTTTGGATAAATCTAAAAAGATGACAAGAGCGTATTCATTGTTGTTCAGGGCTGCAAAGACTTTATCTACCAGTTGCAAAAGAGCCATCCATATCTGTGGAGTTGTTTTAACGAAATGCATATTGGTTCTTATGTAGAATACAGTGTTGATTTAAATGTTTCAACATTCTCTTACACACCAATTTTTCTAGGATTTTTGAAAAACATGGTAGTACAGATATTGTATAGTATGTATGTATAGTTTCTAAACTATCTGGAATAACATTGGACATTTTCAAATATTTAGGAACAATACCAGTTTGCATTGATTTGGTGAATATATACGTTAGAGGCTCAGTAATCGAGGAAGACACTGATTTCACCAGGCACCAAACTCAGCATGACCTACTGCTGATATCTTTAAGTTACCAATTAGCTCCATCACATCAGGAGGCTCAAACTGAAGCAGAGAAGGGAAATGTCCCTTATTGTAATCCAAGGGATTTCCTTCAGTTTTCTCTATTTTCTTTGACAGAGGAACTCACATTCACAAAAAGTTATTCAATTTACATGAAATAACATCAGGATCACTATAAGTCTTATTTCCAACGATACATTGAGATAGAATAGTTGTAGATGCCTTTTTTGTATTCAACATTTGATAGATGATTTTCCAAGTTCACTTTATATTATTTAAGGATTCTTGGAATTTGTTAGAAAAAAATATTGTCCGGGTTAGGGAGGGTTTGGCCGGTAGGGATATCCTTGTCTCATCGCGCACTAGCGACTCCTGTGGTGGGCCGGGCGCAGTGCACACTGACCAGGTCGCTAGGTGTACGGTGTTTCCTCCGACACATTGGTGCGGCTGGCTTCCGGGTTGGATGCGCGCGTGTTAAGAAGCAGTGTGGCTTGGTTGGGTTGTGTTTCGGAGGACACATGGCTCTCGACCTTCGTCTCTCCCGAGTCCGTACGGGAGTTGTAGCGATGAAACAAGACAGTAACTACTAACAATTGGATACCACGAAATTGGGGAGAAAAAGGGGCAAAAAAATAAAATAAAAGTGCTTTCCTCACAATCTTAAATAAACATTCCCCATTCAAAAAAAATTGAACCAGGAACTGATACAGTGGGGCAAAAAAGTATTTAGTCCCAAAAAGTATTTTTGCCCCACTGTATAGCCTGTGGTTCACTCCAGACCTGACTGACCTTGACCAGCAAAAAAACATCCTGTGGCGTACGGTATCAGCATCAAATAGCCCTCGTGATATGCAACTTTTCAGGGAAGTTAGGAAAGCAAAGGCTAGCTTTTTCAAACAGAAATTTGCATCATGCAGCACAAACTCCAAAATGTTCTGGGACACTGTAAAGTCCATAGAGAATAAGAGCACCTCCTCCCAGCTGCCCCTTGCACTGAGGCTAGAAAACACTGTCACCACCGATAAATCTACAATAATTGAGAATTTCAAGAAGCATTTTTCTACGGCTGGCCATGCTTTCCACCTGGCCACTGGTCAACAGTCCTGCACCCCCCAGAGCAACTTGCCCAAGCCTCCCCCATTTCTCCTTCACCCAAATCCAGATAGCTGATGTTCTGAAAGAGCTGCAAAATCTGGACCCCTACAAATCAGCAGGGCTACACAATCTGGACCCTCTCTGTCGAGAATTATCAGCCGAAATTGTTGCAACCCCTATTACTAGCCTGTTCCACCTCTCTTTCGTATCGTCTGAGATCCCCAAAGATTGGAAAGCTGCCACGGTCATCCCCCTCTTCAAAGGGGGAGACACTCTAGACCCAAACTGCTACAGACCTATATCTATCCTACCCTGCCTTTCTAAGGTCTTCGAAAGCCAAGTTAACAAACAGATCACCGACCATTTCAAATCTCACCTTACCTTCTCCGCTATGCAATCTGGTTTCCGAGCTGGTCGTGGGTGCACCTCAGCCACGCTCATGGTCCTAAACGATATCATAACCACCTCGCCTGGTTCACCAACTACTTCTCAGACAGAGTTCAGTGTGTCAAATCGGAGTGCCTGTTGTCCGGACCTCTGGCAGTCTCTATGGGGGTGCCACATGGTTCAATTCTCGGGCCGACTCTCTTCTCTGTATACATCAATGATGTCACTCTTTCTGCTGGGGATTCTCTGATCCACCTCTATGCAGACGACACCATTCTATATACATCTGGCCTCTCTTTGGACACTGTGTTAACTAACCTCCAGACGAGCTTCAATGCCATACAACTCTCCTTCCGTTGCCTTCAACTGCTCTTAAATGCAAGTAAAACTAAATGCATGCTCTTCAACCGATCGCTGCCCGCACCTGCCCGCCTGTCCAGCATCACTACTCTGGACGGTTCTGACTTAGAATATGTGGACAACTACAAATACCTAGGTGTCTGGTTAAACTGTAAACTCTCCTTCCAGACTCACATTAAGCATCTCCAATCAAAAATGAAATCTAGAATCGGCTTCCTATTTTGCAACAAAGCATCCTTCACTCATGCTGCCTAACATACCCTTGTAAAACTGACTATCCTATGGATCCTCGACTTCGGCGATGTCATTTACAAAATAGCCTCCAACACTCTACTCAGCAAACTGGATGCAGTCTATCACAGTGCCATCTGTTTTGTCACCAAAGCCCCATATACTACCCACCACTGCGACCTGTACGCTCTCGTTGGCTGGCCCTCGCTTCATATTCGTCGCCAAACCCACTTGCTCCAGGTCACCTATAAGCCTTAGCTTGGTAAAGCCCCGCCTTATCTCAGCTCACTGGTCACCATAGCAGCACCCACCTGTAGCACGTGCTCCAGCAGGTATTTTTCACTGGTCACCCCCAAAGCCAATTCCTCATTTGGCTGCCTCTACTTCCAGTTTTCTGCTGCCAATGACTGGAAAGAACTGCAAAAATCACTGAAGCTGGAGACCCATATCTCCCTCACTAACTTTAAGCACCAGCTGTCAGAGCAGCTCACAGATCACTGTACATAGCCCATTTGTAAATAGCCCATCCGACTCCCTCATCCCCATACTGTGATTTATTTTTTTGCTCCTTTGCACCCCAGTATCTCTACTTGCACATTCATCTTCTGCACATCTATCACTCCAGTGTTTAATTGCTCAATTGTAATTATTTCGCCACTGTGGCCTATTTATTGCCTTACCTCCCTTATCTTACCTTATTTGCACACACTCTATATAGACTTTTTTTCTCTATTGTGTTATTGACTGTATGTTTGTTTATTCCATGTGTAACTCTGTGTTGGTGTTTGTGTCGCACTGCTTTGTTTTATCTTGGCCAGGTCGCCGTTGTAAATGAGAACTTGTTCTCAACTAGCCAACCTGGTTAAATAAAGGTGAAATAAAAAAATGTAAATAAATTATTAATCCAAGGTTGATGCAAGAATATCAATTAAATTACCAACGTCAGAATTGGGCGGCCGATAGATGCATTCAATTACCACTTTTTTTACCACAAAAAAATGAACAGGAGGACATTTCTATGAAAAGAGATTCAACATCAATGTTATCAGATGTAAGTGCGAGGTCCTCTATATAGTATACCATATGCTGCGGGGGAGGTCAACTCTCCTCCTTGGGAGAGATTATGTATGCATGGTTATGCTCCAACCCTGTGCTAACATACCTGAAACTAATCATGGTCATCAGATAATACGTGTGTTAGATTAGGGTTGGAGGGAAAGCCTGCAGGAGAAGTTTTGGGCATCCCTGATATACAGATTATATTCTTACCTCTGTCTGTATCATGTTGATGCGTCTGGAGCAGAGGGTCTTGACACAGTTGTAGATGTCCACCACTCCCTCACACTCTGCCATATCCAGCATGACATCCAGTACGATGTAGCAGCCTGTTCTGCCTGCTCCCATACTAACACGGAGGAGAGAGGTCAGGGGTTAGGAGTTGGAGGTTAGAGGTCATATCCAGCATGACGTAGCACTAACACACAGAGATGTCAGGGGATAGAGGTCAACATGGTCAAAGAGGTGAGGGTATAAGCTCAGGAGCGAGAGACCATCTATAGGCTAAGCTACACCAAAAATGATAAGTATAAAATAAAGAGCAACACTGCATCACTCAGAGACAGGATGTGATGTAAGATGGTTTGTTACCTGCAGTGGACAACCACGGGCCCAGCGTCGGGGGGTGTGGAAGCCTTGACACGTCGTAGGAAGGCCAGCAGGCCTGTGGCGTGATAGGGAACACCATGCTCTGGCCAGGAGGTGAAGTGGAACTGACACACCTCATGTTTGGCTGGGTAGCCCCTCTGGAGAGGAAAATACAGAAGGTCCAATGAAAATCATTATCAGCAAACAGGCACCTACAGTTGGCACAGTAGGACATTTATTTAGACATCTCTATTCAAACATGCATATTAAAATGATTCATTATTTGTTAAGATATCAATGCCTCTATAAAGGCTGTGTGAACAAAGAGGAAACAAAACACTCTCAAATTGGATGTGATCCCAGGGGCCAATACATATCCAAACAATTTATTATTTGTTAGATAAAAGGACATCGACTATTCGCTCACCCGCTCCATAGCAAAGGTGCGGACGGTGTACTCAGCCAGTGTTTCCGTTTTCAGCAGTGTGATCTTGATGTCTCCATAGAGTTCACTGTCCTCGGGCCAGTACTTACAGCACTTCATCTGAACACACACAGAACATTTGGACTTTAATCAGGGTCAACAGTCAGTTACAGATTAAGCTGTCTTAACTCTAAACCAATGTTCAAGAGAAAAATCAATACAATACAGTAGCCCATGACAATCATCTATATTTCCTGTTTACATCTAGAAAAGGTGGAAGACTTAATGGTTGTAATCTGGCTGTCATTTCAACCAGTTTTGCCCACTGGGTTGTAGACTTATTATACAAAGCTAGTTCATTCCGCTGGTAGTTCTTATATTGTCCTATGCAAAGAGTGAGCCCGCAAAGGCACAGAAAGATAATCCTACCCTGCCCACTTCCACCAGTTTAGTGATCATGACAATACTGAAGCAGTTCTCCTGCCACACCATCCTCCAGAAGTCATAGATCATCTCCTGCTTGGGACCTGAGGGGGAAGAGAGGAGGATGAGGAGGAGGTGGAGGGGGAGTAGGAGGAGGACGAGGAGAGGACAAGGAGAGAAAGGGTAGGCGGTGGATGACAGGAGGAAAGACAGAAAGAGGTGGAGTAGGAGCATAAAAGGAAGGGATAGAGGGAGGAGAAATGGGATCATAAATCAGTAGAAATAGCAGGGATAACCATCAGGGTTGGGCTGGTAGAAACCATGCCAGAGACGAAGGTAACAGTGTGTCATTTTATGAACCATGGCTCTCCACTCCTCTCTTTCCTCTCTCTGCTCTCCTAGCGTCTGCTGGTAGAATTTAATTCCAATACGCTCACAAATCCACAGCTGTTGTGCAAACAACAAACGCCATCACTGTCTTCTTTCTCCGGCGAGGAGCGACACAAATCTCAGCTCCTCGGCACGCATTGGCAGTTTCATTGATTGCATTATACGGTGAGCTTGATGATATCACACGCCTCTATGTCATACTATAGATAATGTAAGGGTGAACAAATACCTTTAATGATAAACATACCCATCCATACAGTATATCATACCTCTGGTGGGTATCTGATTATTTTACGTTCATAAATGACATATTATTTGTGTTGAGAGCTAATGTTAGAGTGTATCATGGCTTTTGATGATGAAAACACTCATTCATTCCAACCTTTGTTATCTCTGCACGCACAATGCATTCATTCAATCTGTTTCCAGGGGCCTACTATGGTGCTGTAGTTAGCATAGATAAGACCGTTGTCAAGGAGAAGGTCATTCTTGATCACTCATGTTCAGTTATCATAGCTATTTTGCATTCGCTTTGTTTCCCGCTTTGTTTCCCGCTTTGTTCCACCCCCCTCTCTCATTCGCTTTGTCTCTTATAAATAAGCCATATGATCAAATACAACCAAGGCGGTTGTTGTTTCTGCAGTGCTTTTCACAGTTTGCCTGAACATGAAGCCTCCACAGTGGATCCTACTTGAGATGCCGAGCACCTCGCCCCCACGTAGTGTCTACTGTATTATTAATATGACGACATGTTGTTTAATTTCCAGCAGCACTCCTCACTGAGGGCCAGAGGGCCCGGGCTGTCAGAGGAGTGATAGATAACGGTGCATCCTCCCAGGGCACATCTGTATGCTCAGCGTAATGTTGCTGTGTGGACATAGGGCTTCAGAGCAAGACTCCTCCACTACCTCCTCCACCTCATCCTTGGACACCAGTTTCGCTCCAGGCACCTGCCTACACACACACCTATACATACAGACTGAATTTAAAATTGATTAAATTGAGATTGTGTGTCACTGATCTACACAAAATAAGCCATAATGTCAAAGTGAAATTGTGTTTGTAGCAACATTTTGAAATTATAAAAAATGTTAAGGCTGAAATGTCTTGAGTCAATAAGTATTCAACCCCTTTGTTATGGCAAGCCTAATTACCTTCAGGAGGAAAAATGTGCATAACAAATCGCATAATAAGTTGCATGTACTCATTCTGTGTTAAATAATAGCGGTTAACATGATTTTTTAATGACTACCCCATCTCCGTACCCCACACATACAATTATCTGTAAGGTCCCTCAATTGAGTAGTGAATTTCAAGCACAGATTCAAAGACCAGGGATGTTCTTCAATGCCTTGCAAAGGGCAGCAGCGGATGGTAGATGTGTAAAAAAAAAAAAAAAAGCAGGTGCTAAATATGTGTCCCTATTCAGGAAAATAGGCATATGTCGCAGGTCACGACTTCACAGGAGAGCCGTTTGAACGTAAAAAAATATGATTTTTTATCTAAATGCATTTTCTTTGGCAGAAATGCCTTCTTGATCATGTGAACTTTCATGTGCCTTAAAACAAACTTGTATGCCATCTGTAAATATTAATAAATTGTTAAATTATAAGCCTTGTTGGTTAAGCCACAGATAAAGTGAGCAACCTTCCCACTAGCCATGATTGGCTGAGATAATGAGTGGGCTGAATATTTCGAGAGAGGAGTTCGGATTGGTCTGCCATAGAAGCTCATCAGTCTGTGTTGGTAATCCTGTCGAATGCGGCTTTTAAAAAAATGTGATGTGTAGTGGAGCTGCATAAGTGTGGCTCTCCACTTTCTGGAGGATCAAGTTTTGAAATCAGTGGAATTAGAGTATGATAGCTAAAGAGATGGAGGAAACACCTGTCTCCAGATTACATCTTCAAACTAAGGGCAACCGTGGCATGGCATTCCTGTCAGGGAGACGCGTCCATGCACAATGATGTATACAGGTAAGATAGTGTAGCGTTAGCTATCTACATTTTCAGATATTACGGGCTCTCTAGTTTTGACAGAAAGTGGTTTCATTTCAAGCTAAAGTGTACTGTTAGCTAGCTAGCTAACGTTAGCTGCCTGGCTCCCTAGCTGATGTTATCATTCATTTCCCAGAGCCATTTGCTGTTCTAGTTAGCTTACATTGAACATGGTTGGTTAGCTCCCAGCACTGTGTTTGTAGGCACAGTTGATTGTTGGCTGGCTCGTTAGCTAATATTATGTGACATGTGTGAACTTACACTTTGTTTACCTAGGTAAACAATGTACCTAGCTAGCTAACGTAAACTCACGTAAACTCGTACATTGCCTTGGTCCATACAATTGCCCTTATTTTAGCGCCCCAAAAACGTAATACTTCCAGATCAACTGTAATGTCAATACCATTGTAAAGCACAATTTCTCCCCTTTCCAACAGAATCAATTACATGACCTAAACGCTGCCCGTTTCTGCATAATTCAAGCAGGCAATGAGCCCCGTCGGGTCTTTTTAAAAATGGCGGGCGGGGAAGCGAAACTAATGCGTGATAGTGAGAAGGACAGATGTCGTGTGGGAAAATACTTATCACCTTATTGCCTCTAAAATGTAAATAAAACACTATAAAGAGTTTATATAATGTGTCATTACATACCTATTTGAAGGTTTGTGTCGACATTGAATCGGGTTTTTAGGGCGATGCTAAAGTGATCTTAGAAGTAAACAGCGGCTTTGAGAATGATGATCGCATGCAACGATGATGCAAAAAATGACTAGGTATCCCCCCCTACCCCCGTCACTGTCCATTTCTTGTTTTTAAATGATGAGAGAAGTGCTACACCTGGTGGAGAGAGATTGTAAGACAGAAATAGTTGCTTTATGCGTGCTGTACGTTATGCGTGGGGGTCCGTTTTTTCAACTTTTCTCCAATACTATAGAGCCATTACCATGTCGATCAACGCTTGAATAGAAACCTAGTTCACACCCCAGATGTTGAAGTCAACACAGTCGCTACAGTCCCATTAGTTTTCTTTGTAGCCTCGTTTGAATGTTGCGGTTGCGCACATTTGTACAGAATGGGGTGAGTTTACATTATATGTCTTAAGCTAAAGTGTACTGTTAGCTAGCTAGCCATGGAAGAACTGGGATATTTTCAGCTTTCAGGTGATGGCTGTGGATGAATGGCACGATAAGGGGCCTCAGGATCTCATCACGGAATCTACATGCATTCAAATTGCCAACAATAAAATGCAATTGTGTTTGTTGTCCGTAGCTTATGCCTGCCTGCCCATACCATAACCCCACCACCACCATGGGCCACTCTGTCACAAAGTTGTCATCAGCAAACAGTTCGCCCACACAACGACATTTGCCCACTGAAGTCGGTTGCGACGTCGAACTGCAGTCAGGTCAAGACCCTGGTGAGGACAACGAGCACGCAGATGATATTCCCTGAGACGGTTTCTGACAGTTTGTGCAGAAATTCTTTGGTTGTGCAAACCCAGTTTCATTAGCTGTCCGGGTGGCTGGTCTCAGACGATCACGCAGGTGAAGAAGCTGGATATGGAGGTACTGGGCTGGCTTCGTTACACGTGGTCTGCGGTTGTGAGGCCGGTTGGACATGCTGCCAAATTCGCTAAAACAAACAAAGGCGGCTTATCGTAAAGAAAGGTACATTAAATTCTTTGGCAACTGCTCTGGTGGACATTCCTGCAGTCATTATGCCAATTGCATGCTTCCTCAAAACTTGAGATATCTGTGCCATTGTGTTGTGTGACAAACCTGCACATTTTAGAGTGGCCTTTTATTGTCCCCAGCAAAAGGTGGACCTGTGTAATGATTATGCTGTTTAATCAGCTTCTTGATTTGCCACAACTGTGGATGGATTATCTTGGCAAAGGAGAAATGCTCACTAACAGGGATGTAAACAAATTTCTGTACAAAATTTGAGAGAAATAATATTTTTGTGCGTATGGAACATTTCTGGGATATTTTATTTCAGCTCATGAAACATGGGACCAACACTTTACATTTGCACTTATGTTTTTGTTCAGTATATTTTCAAGCATGGTGATGGCTGCATCATGTTTGGGTATGCTTGTCATCGGCAAGGACTAGGAAGGTTTTTTCGAATAAAAAGAAATTGAATACAGCTATAAGCACAGGCAAAATCCTTGAGGAGAACCTGGTTCAGTCTGCTTCCAACAGACACTGAGAGACGAACTCACCTTTCAGCAGGACAATAACCTAAAACACAAGGCCAATTCAACACTGGAGTTGCTTACCAAGACGACATTGAATGTTCCTGAGTGGCCTAGTTACAGTTGTGACTTAAATCGGTTGAAAATCTACGGCAAGACTTGAAAATGTCTGTCTTGCAATGATCAACAACCAACTTCAGAGATTGAAGAATTTAAAAAATAATAATGGGCAAATATTGTACAATCCAAGTGTGCAAAGCTCTTACAGACGTACCCCAAAAAACTCAGTTGTAAGCGCCGCCAAATGTGCTTCTACAAAGGGTTGACTCAGGTGTGTGAATACTTATGTAAATTAGATATTTCTGTATTTAATTTTCAATACATTTGCTAAAGATTCTAAAAGCATGTTTTCACTTTGTCATTATGGGGTACTATGTGTAGATGAGTGAGCAAAACATTTTTAATTCAGACTTTAACACAACAAAATGTGGAATAAGTCAAGAGATATGAATCCTTTCTGAAGGCACTCTGTGGTAGTCAACCTCATCTGGCCTCCTGGCTTTTTTTACCATGCATTCTAAAATGTATTCAGTCTGCCTCAGTAAGAGAACAGAGACACAATTGTGTATGCCAGTGGCTATGTAATATGTATGCATAAACGTGTGTATACTGTATAAGTATTTGTGTGTGTGAGAGTGAGAGCGAGAGAGAGAGACAGAAAGAGAGCAAGAGAAAGACAGAGAGGTTTAAGAAGAGCAAGTGAACTGAAATCTTCCTTGTGTGGAGCGGTGGGAATTGGGACCAAAAAGAAAGAGGGAAAGACACCAGAGGGGAATCACATACTAAACTAATAAGATCAGAGCTAAGGAAGAATAAATTATATATCTCTGTGTGTGTGTGTGTGTGTGTGTGTGTGTGTGTGTGTGTGTGTGTGTGTGTGTGTGTGTGTGTGTGTGTGTGTGTGTGTGTGTGTGTGTGTGGGGGGGGGGGGGGGGGGGGGGGGATTCATGTTCTAGGTCCTGACTTGAGGGAGTAGCAGAACTATGCACAGACTTAAGGGAGGAGAGACACACAGAGACTTCACAGAGAGCTACAGCTATGTGCTGTAACATATTCAGACTCAGTCGGCCTATGTACAGGTACATGTGACTAACGGTAGAGAGAAGTGGTGTTGAGGTTGTAGAAACATTTACCCAGATACAGAATGTGATGGAAAACCAGACAGTGTGGGAATGTATGTATGTACGGTGTGGTGTGGTGTAGGTTGGTGTGTTAGAGAGAGAGAGAGAGAGAGAGAGAGAGAGAGAGAGAGAGAGAGAGAGAGAGAGAGAGAGAGAGAGAGAGAGAGAGAGAGAGAGAGAGAGAGAGAGAGAGAGAGAGAGAGAGAGAGAGAGAGAGAGAGAGAGAGAGAGAGAGAGAGAGAGAGAGAGATTCAAGTTTTTTAAACCTTTATTTAACTAGGAAACTCAGTTAAGCACATTTTCTTATTTACAATGACGGCCTACCCCGGCCAAGCCCTAACCCGCACGACACTGGGCCAATTGTGTGCCGCCCTATGGGAGTCCCATTCACGGCCGGTTGTAATACAGCTTGGAATCAAACCAGGTCTGTCGGGACGCCTCTAGCACTGAGATGCAGTGCCTTAGACCGCTGCGCCACCCGGGAGAGAGAGAGCGAGAGATGAGAGAGAGAGATGAGCGAGAGAGATAAAGAGCTAGGAGAGAGAGCGCAAGAGATGGTTTCCATGTGTTTGATGCCATTCCATTTGCTCCGTTCCAGCAATTATTATGAGGCGTCCTCCCCTCAGCAGCCCCCACTGGTGTTTAAACATTTATAATTCACATCATTATTTTAACATCAACAACTGGGAGGCATGGCTGCGCATGCACATACATACATACAGTACACACACAGAATACGATATTTTACCAGTTATTGATTCCAATGGCACTCACCTTGGGTGGCTATGAAGTGGTTTGATCGCTGGTACCCCTGTAAAAAAAAGAAAAAGAGATGTAGAGGAAGAAAGAAAGAGAGAGAAAGAGAGCGAGAGAGTTGATCATCAGAGTAGCACAGTGTAAAGACCAGTCCCACTATACAGAACCACCCCCATCCCCCTCCCTCCGTATCCTCTCTTCATTTTCACCTGGTATTGAATGACACTGTATATGTAGTGGAGCTTGCGTTGTATTCATCTTCCACCTAGATATAATACCAATTGGTTTTCATATTATAATGTTTTCATATTGTAAAAATAGGACCAATAACAGGTAGCTAAAGGACAATTCTCTACAACGGCCATAATTGTCTAGAGAGAGGGACCGTAATCTTCTCAATGGGCAGCTTCCTACCAATTAGCTTCTTTGTTCAGGCAGCATTTTACCATTATCTGTTCAGGTATAGAGCAATAATAAACTACAAAAGGGAAATTATAATAATTTCAGCTTTCATCTGACACTGTCTGAGGCAAAGCGGTCATTTCCAGCAGCATGAGCGAGCTCCATTTCAGTTTCTGTCTCTCGATGCGTGCCACTGACACTACTTTGCATGCAGCGGGAATGGGAGTTCATTCAAAAGCAGCGACAGATCTGTGACTCCAGGAGCCATTGACACTGACTGATCTGCCGTTGTATGTTCTCCTGGGGGATGCATTAGTGCTGCTATGATCCAGCCTGGACACTGTCAGATGGGATGGCTATTCATGGTCTCACTCTCTCTCTGTGTGGAGAATGTAAAGCAAGACAAATCCGCCAGCCCTGGGCATGATCCCATCATCGCGCCTGGCTGTAAGGGAATACACACACCCACACCCACACACACACACACACAACCCCATTCCACAAGTGCCATGCCACACAAAGAGGAGAGGAGGGGAGATGGATAACCGTGTGTGTCTATGTGTGTGTGTGCTTCCTGTCTGTCACCTAGGCAACCACCACCTTCCACCTACAGCGAGCAGACAGCATCACATCAAGTAGTGTGAAATTCAAAATGGATGAAAAAGAACTGAATAAAAATATACTTTTATCTCATGCTCCCCACCACACATAGACCATGATAAAATCCATCACAGCGCCACAACATGATGGGACAGAAAGCAAGTGGCCACAAGAAGAAAGCCAAGACAAAGTTTGAAGTTGGCAATCTCCCACTTTACATTTTCTCTTCTTCCACAGCAAGTTGGACCCCCTTCAAACCTATCTAGTTGGCCTAGATAGATAGCCCACTACGCAGTCGAAGATTAGCCAAAACACTAAATGAAAATCTATGTGTGAGAAACATCCAACAGAATGTCATTCAGGGGCAGAAAACAGGTTGAAAACAGACCTGAGTCTTACATGTAATGTTCAGGGTGTGGCAGTGAGTGTGTTGCCTGTGAACATGCTCTAGTAGTCCCTGCAGTGTCTGATCTGAACGTGTGTGTATCTATCCAGGCTTTGGTCCTGCATGCTTTCTCTGCATGGGTCTCTGCATCTGAGCTCTAGCCAAAAGTAATTAACTATATAGGTAATAGACTGGCCAAAAGTAGCACAGTGTGATGTTAATAGTGCAGTGTGATGGTAATAGTGCAGTGTGATGGTAATAGGGCAGTGTGGTGGTAATAGGGCAGTGTGGTGGTAATAGGGCAGTGTGATGGTAATAGGGTAGTGTGGTGGTAATAGGGGAGTGTGGTGGTAATAGGGTAGTGTGATGGTAATAGGGTAGTGTGATGGTAATAGGGCAGTGGGATGGTAATAGGGCAGTGTGGTGGTAATAGGGTAGTGTGATGGTAATAGGGCAGTGTGATGGTAATAGGGTAGTGTGGTGGTAATAGGGGAGTGTGGTGGTAATAGGGTAGTGTGATGGTAATAGGGTAGTGTGGTGGTAATAGGGGAGTGTGGTGGTAATAGGGGAGTGTGGTGGTAATAGGGTAGTGTGATGGTAATAGGGTAGTGTGGTGGTAATAGGGGAGTGTGGTGGTAATAGGGTAGTGTGATGGTAATAGGGTAGTGTGATGGTAATAGGGCAGTGGGATGGTAATAGGGCAGTGTGGTGGTAATAGGGCAGTGTAATGGTAATAGGGCAGTGTGATGGTAATAGGGTAGTGTGATGGTAATAGGGTAGTGTGATGGTAATAGGGCAGTGGGATGGTAATAGGGCAGTGTGGTGGTAATAGGGTAGTCTGATGGTAATAGGGCAGTGTGATGGTAATAGGGGAGTGTGGCGGTAATAGGGCAGTGTGATGGTAATAGGGCAGTGTGGTGGTAATAGGGGAGTGTGGTGGTAATAGGGCAGTGTAATGGTAATAGGGCAGTGTGGTGGTAATAGGGTAGTATAATGGTAATAGGGCAGTGTGGTGGTAATAGGGTAGTGTGGTGGTAATAGGGTAGTGTGATGGTAATAGGGCAGTGTGTTGGTAATAGGGGAGTGTGGCGGTAATAGGGGAGTGTAGCGGTAATAGGGCAGTGTGACGGTAATAGGGCAGTGTAATGGTAATAGGGCAGTGTAATGGTAATAGGGCAGTGTGATGGTAATAGGGCAGTGTGATGGTAATAGGGCAGTGTGATGGTAATAGGGCAGTGTGATGGTAATAGGGCAGTGTGATGGTAATAGGGTAGTGTGGTGGTAATAGGGCAGTGTGATGGTAATAGGGCAGTGTGGTGGTAATAGGGGAGTGTGGTGGTAATAGGGCAGTGTAATGGTAATAGGGCAGTGTGGTGGTAATAGGGCAGTGTGGTGGTAATAGGGTAGTGTGGTGGTAATAGGGCAGTGTGGTGGTAATAGGGCAGTGTAATGGTAATAGGGCAGTGTGGTGGTAATAGGGCAGTGTGATGGTAATAGGGCAGTGTGATGGTAATAGGGCAGTGTGATGGTAATCGGGCAGTGTCGTGGTAATCGGGCAGTGTGGTGGTAATCGGGCAGTGTCGTGGTAATAGGGCAGTGTGGTGGTAATAGGGCAGTGTGATGGTAATAGGGCAGTGTGGTGGTAATAGGGCAGTGTGGTGGTAATAGGGTAGTGTGGTGGTAATAGGGCAGTGTGATGGTAATAGGGCAGTGTGATGGTAATAGGGCAGTGTGGTGGTAATTGGGCAGTGTGATGGTAATAGGGCAGTGTGATGGTAATCAGGCAGTGTGGTGGTAATTGGGCAGTGTGGTGGTAATCGGGCAGTGTCGTGGTAATACGGCAGTGTGATGGTAATAGGGCAGTGTGGTGGTAATAGGGGAGTGTGGTGGTAATAGGGTAGTGTGGTGGTAATAGGGCAGTGTGGTGGTAATAGGGCAGTGGGATGGTAATAGGGCAGTGTGGTGGTAATAGGGCAGTGTGGTGGTAATCGGGCAGTGTGGTGGTAATCGGGCAGTGTGGTGGTAATCGGGCAGTGTGGTGGTAATCGGGCAGTGTCGTGGTAATAGGGCAGTGTGGTGGTAATAGGGCAGTGTGATGGTAATAGGGCAGTGTGGTGGTAATAGGGCAGTGTGGTGGTAATAGGGTAGTGTGGTGGTAATAGGGCAGTGTGATGGTAATAGGGCAGTGTGATGGTAATAGGGCAGTGTGATGGTAATCGGGCAGTGGGATAGTAAATAGGGCAGTGTGGTGGTAATAGGGCAGTGTGGTGGTAATAGGGCAGTGTGGTGGTAATAGGGCAGTGTGGTGGTAATAGGGCAGTGTGGTGGTAATAGGGCAGTGTGGTGGTAATAGGGCAGTGTGGTGGTAATAGGGCAGTGTGGTGGTAATAGGGCAGTGTGGTGGTAATAGGGCAGTGTGATGGTAATAGGGGAGTGTGGTGGTAATAGGGCAGTGTGGTGGTAATAGGGCAGTGTGGTGGTAATAGGGCAGTGTGATGGTAATAGGGCAGTGTGTTGGTAATAGGGCAGTGTGGTGGTAATAGGGCAGTGTGATGGTAATAGGGCAGTGTGGTGGTAATAGGGCAGTGTGTTGGTAATAGGGCAGTGTGGTGGTAATAGGGCAGTGTGTTGGTAATAGGGCAGTGTGGTGGTAATAGGGCAGTGTGGTGGTAATAGGGCAGTGTGTTGGTAATAGGGCAGTGTGGTGGTAATAGGGTACCATTTAGGAAGCAACATTAGACTGTTCTGCTCCCATTGGTTCCATTGTGCCATTTCTGATGGGGGGCAGGTGTCATATGTAATATAAAGCTCTAACTGCTGGTTCTGTCTTTTGGGACAGACTTGCCTGCAGTTAGACACGCTTTGTGTCATCTCTGCTGTGACGGTGGACAGACAAACCTAATACAAATCCCTAAATCTAGGTGAGTCTAGTCTGGCTGCAGATGAGAGAGAGTGTAGTGGTGTAGCAGAGCAGGTTTGGCTAAATTAAACTCTGGGGAGCAGCTGGTGCCTGGGACTGGGAGGGTCAGAGACAGAGAGATTAGAAAGTAATGGAGCGATGGAAAGGTGGAAGGAAGTAAGGGGGTACGCAGACGCCACAGGGTGACTGGGTGGATAGATAGGAAAGAAAGAGAAGACGTAGTACTTACTTCCCTGTTTATCCGGATCTAAGAAGCCCCAAAGGTTGAGAAACGATGGAAGAAGAAAGAGAAAAAGAAGGAAGGAAGCAAGGAAAAAATAAGCTAATTATTATGATTAAAGAACAGGGGAATAGGAAAGAACTCAGAGGTTAGAGAGAGCGAGAGAGACGGAGAGAAAAAAGAGAAAGAGTGGGAGAGAGAGAGAGAGAGATTGTTTCACACTACCAGTGGAGAATAAATGTGTAAACCCTCACGCCTCACACTTGTTGCCATGGCAAAGAGGTAGAAACCCAAGCTTTTTCTTCAACTTCCTGTTGTGCGGAGTGGTCACGGAACAGTAAGTGAACCAAACATGCTACACTTTTACTACCACACAACCCTCCTCCTATCTAGTCAAACCCAACCCCCTAATCCATGAAAACAATTAGGTTCACTCAAATCAGTGACAGGGTTTTCCATTGAACCTGTCTGAAGAACTGCAGATCGGCAGTGGACCCTTAATTCCACCCCTCATCTCACCATTCACCCCCCCATTTATCCCCTTCTCCTCCTCACATTAATCATTTAGTATGGCGTCTGGGGGCGGGTTAGCCTAGCGGGAAGGCTAGTCAGGGGTCCTGCCACGACACGCAGGCAGCGGTGTAGACAGCCCTAACGATGATTCAGGTGTCCTCACAGGGCCCATATGCTAATGACACTTTCAAATAGAACAAGAGGGGGTGAACGGAGCATGGAACCAGAGCTCTTACAAAGGGCAAGAGGGGGTGAACGGAGCATGGAACCAGAGCTCTTACAAAGGGCAAGAGGGGGTGAACGGAGAATGGAACCAGAGCTCTTACAAAGGGCAAGAGGGGGTGAACGGAGCATGGAACCAGAGCTCTTACAAAGGGCAAGAGGGGGTGAACGGAGAATGGAACCAGAGCTCTTACAAAGGGCAAGAGGGGGTGAACGGAGCATGGAACCAGAGCTCTTACAAAGGGCAAGAGGGGGTGAACGGAGAATGGAACCAGAGCCCGTACACTCTCCATGAGCTCTAACACAAAAACCTTCCCCTTCACCTCAACCTCAACCTCCTGAGTCAACGCTCATTTTACCTTTTTATTTTCTATCCATTTTACCTTTTCATTTTACTTTTCTATCCATTTTAGCTTTTCATTTTACTTTTCTATCCATTTTAGCTTCTCTTTTCTACTTATTTCTTTCTCTTAAATCTTCTTTTGTTAAACAACACAATGGTGAAACAATGAATCAATGAGGGAGACGAACGCAGTAGAACACTGTACGCTATTTCCTGCTCGGATTGGGCACTTCACTGAACAGGCTGTGTTCAACAAAGAGAAATAATTGCTAAAAGAGGTTTTTGAGAATGCCACCTTTACCTGACCTGCGTGCATATTCAGCAATGCCTCCGCATATGCACACGCGCACACGCACACACACACACACACACTCATTCACTCCTTCACTCCTTCACTGCTTGGCCCTAGCTCAAGCACCCACACTGGATATTCCTCCAACACTAGCTACATTACTAGCTGTACAGCTTTGACACAGAGCTGGAAGAGATAGTATCTGGGATGAGGTATGAACTGGTATTGGGCTTGGTTTCCTGAATGAGAGTCACTGGAGCTGAACAGGTGAGATCCCAACTAACTGATCACCAGATTAACAGGATCAGATATTTGATATCATCAGACAGACAGAGAGAGACGCAGCTCGGAGTCGACTTAGGAGAGCTTTTGGACGAGTCGTCAGCTGTCACAGAGGACAAAGAAACTCCTAGCTTATAGGATCTTTTAGGATCTTATTGAATCGTATGGTGTTGCTGACACGATATCTATCTCAAATCCCATATCCATTCCGGTACCCCCAGCGATAAAGAGACAGGACAATGCCAGGACGAGGGGACAATCCTCTTTAAATGGATATCCTCGCTGTCACATTCTTAGACACAATGTACTGGCCAGCCAACTGAGGCCAGCCAAAGAGAGGGTTGTTGGGAGAGACTACCTGTAAACACACAGTACAGTAGGAGTCTCTCACTTCTCCTGCACTGGGCCATACACACAACACAACTCCCCCAGGGAGATACAGATACAGGACAATACTCGGATCAGATTCTAGATGTCACATACTCACACGCTGTGGACTGGAGTTCCTATAGACTGGACATCCTTAGATACTGTACACTAGCCTGCAAGCTTTAGCCAGCCTACAAAATGCTGCTAGGATAGACTACATTACCCAAGAGTCTCTCCTTCCTGTGGCCAGCCTTCAGACATCTGCTGGGAGAGACTACATTTACCCCTCCTTTAGCACTTCTCTAGCACTGGGCCAGACACACAGCTCTCACGGGAGGGATCGGGAATTAACAATACAAAGTTAGCATTACAATAACAGGCAGTGTTCCGCATGAGGCATGAGACTCATCTCTGCAGCAGTTGTTGTCACACAGCTATCACATTGCAATAGAGTAAAGCCAACTTTCGTGCACATGCATAGATGCTGTGTGGATGCTCACAAGTGCAGCCTCTTACATCGTAAGTCACTCTGCAATATCTTTGGGTCCCACAGCTGATCGTACGGCTGAGTCTCAGTTTAAGGAGCAACTGTGGGCAGAGACAGTACAGACTGGAGGTGGGGGGCAGGAGAGACGGAGAGACAGAGAGGGTAACTTACGTCTATGTAGTTGGCATTGACATAGTCAGAGTTGGGGTCTGCTAGGAGGGAGTGCAGCTTGACTCGATGACGATCATCTACAAGGGAGAGAGACTTTTATGTCAGCTTTATCTAACCAGGAAGTCAGGTTAAACAAAACAAAGCTTTTTTTTTAAGTAGTGGTTGTTAATAGCAACTGACTTAAGGACAGGTTATAATTAATACACTAATTGTAAACACATTTAAGTTCCAGTGGCTTTCCTGTAAATGCTCTTCCATACATGGCACACCACTCCATTCTAGAGCGAGAGTCTGAACAGTACTTACGCCCCAGCAAACTGTCATGTCTCCCTTTAGTCTTGTCCTTCTTCTTGGTGACATCCCATCCATCAAAGAAGCTCTGAGAAGAGATGGAACAAGTGGTCACAAAGACAGTGAGATATCGCTTGGTTACTGGAGTGTTAAATACTGCTAGAACACAAGGGACACACAGTGTGTCATCAGATTAACGTCTCCTTAGCTTTGTTACCTCATTTAGACTGTCACCCTGAGGTTCTCTGATTAACTTCACCATCATATTCACTGCTCTTATTTCTGATAGGCATGACATATCTATAAGAGCATGGTGAGGAGAAGAAGAGGCTGAGAGACGACACCCGGCTATGAAGGATGGATATGGCCTTGAGGGGGAGAGGAGAGGAGATGAGATGAGAGAGGAGAGCATCCAAGAGACGAGAGGAGGAGTAGAGGAAGAAATGTGGAGGACAGGAAAAGAAGGGGATGAGAGGAGGAGAGGAGGTAAATAGGCAAGCTTGAGTCCCTCTCATTCCATATGCATGGAGAGTAGGCCTGTCTGCAATTCAAGTGCTTTATAATACCTTGGTATCAAAGCGCTACATTTGTGATAGATGTTTATGGCACAATATACACAATCTGGCAGAACAGCGAGATACAATCTATTGAATCTAAATCAACTTTATGAGAGAGAGTAGAGACTAGAGAGAAGGGAGAGAGCGAGAGAGAGAATGAGTGACTGAGTGAGTGTGACAGACGTGTTTGCGAAGGAACACAGTGATTTCCACAACACATGGAGTAGCCAAACTCTATTTTGGTGTCCAATGGTACATTCTAATGCTCTATTGTAATTTCAAATAGCAGCTATCACAATCATAACACTGCTTTTTTTAGCACACTTTTACAGTGTTAGTTTCAACAGCTGTTGTACAATACAATATAAAACACAGGAACATTTTCATTTTGACTGCACTGGGCTTTTAAAGAACCCTGTAAGAGTCTGTCGACTTCCATGGGCTTCAAGCTTCCTTTTAACCTCCTAGAGTCAATTGACGCACCGGTGCGTCAATCTAAGTACAGTAACATAATACAAAAATCCCCATCAAAATCCATCAGTTTAATCTAGAGATATCTGGGGTTTTGCATTAGATGTGTCTCAATCTACCGCATCCGCCATGAAAGTTGGCAGAGTTGGAGCGGGGTTTGTCAGACCATGAGACATCCGGAAAATCTGTCTTCTCACGAAAACGTCTGTAGCGTCTGAGCGGTTGGACCTATGATTCTAAGCAGACATATGGCAATGTTTCAATATGGTAACTTTTTTGGTTACTACATGATTCCATATGTGTTATTTCATAATGTTGATGTCTTCACTATTATTCTACAATGTAGAAAACTGTAAAAATAAAAAAATAAAACGTCTACTAGCTCGAACAGAATTTCTACTGGGCTGGACATGTGAAGGCATCAACTCAAGTACCACTCGAGAAGTTGTGAGTCACAGGAGCTTGGAATGAACGGCCAATCATATTGCTGAAATACAAAGAGCATGACATTTCCGCGTGTAGTCTTCAATGGTAGACTGCAACAGAGCAGGTAAATAGAACTGGAATGCAAAAATGCGCTGAAAATCAGGCCAGATCCACTGGCCCAACACTTGTTTTTACTGGTCCAATGTGCCAGAAAACAATAGGCTAGATGGATTTCAACTCATCATTACCACATAATACGGGACGTGCAAATTCATGCTCTCTCCTGCAGTGTAAAGACATTTGACTGCAACAACAGTGCACGCAACACACACCCAGGTTCCAAGAGGCGGGACAGCAGTATTTCCCAGTCGTCACTCACTTTGTGACTGACAATAGATCGCTAAAAGATGCATATCATTCATTCTAGTGTGAGAGGGCTATGCAGACGTTTTTTTGGCTAGCGAATTGAAAAGTACCATCGTTAATTTAAGTGGAAAAAGTATTAGGGTGAAAATGAGTCTAATCAGGTGTATGGCCGACAGACGGCACTAGTGGAAAACACTTTACAATGGCGGCGGCAGCGTCCATGTTGTGGCACGTTCACGCGTTACAACGCTAAGACAGGCTTATCTCCTGGCTGCGTTACCGGGCACATCCAGGCGCTCCAAACCCGGCTCACTAAGACCCTCATCAGCTTCGGCCCAATCGCAGCGTGGGACGGCCGTCCACCTACAGCGCAGGGACAGGGGCAGCATGCTGATCAGAGGATTACACCTGCACCGCGCTCCTACACAGGTAATACCATACCTAATCCTGTTTAGAGAAGACATGATGCCTCTCTCATTCTTCTTTTCTCTCCTTCCCTCTTTCCTTTTCACTTTCCTTCTCACTCTCCTTACAGCAGAGCCTGACTAACATTGAACCAGCCCATATACAGACTTTTTTGCACGCCTATATCATGCATCAGGGTCTCAGCTGCTGATTGTCAGAAGGAAATTCTCTTTGTTTCAATCAATGTTCTTTATCTCCCCTAAAGCCCCGAGGCTGAACATATACCTAGCAGGCATAGCTGGTCGAAATGATGTCAACTGGTTCGAATCCAGTGATGTATATAAATCATTGTTGTAATCTGGTTTGTAATGACATCCTTTCAACCAGTTTTGCCTGCTGAGCAGAAGCCCCGAGGAGGATTGGATCTAACCTGACAGTCTAACCAGTTAGTTGTAATCTGGTTATGGCTATCTGACTTCAGCCTTGTTCTATCTGAGCCAGTCTAGAAGCCCTGTAGTGCCATTTATAAATTCCCACAGTTCTTTGCGGCATGCCTGATCAATGGCCGCCTCAGCAGCCCAGTGGGAAATAAGGGTTATGAAGTCCTACAGCCATTCTCACACTGATACATACATCACACGCACACACACACACACACACACACACACACACACACACACACACACACACACACACACACACACACACACACACACACACACACACACACACACACACACACACACACACACACACACACACACACACACACACACACACACACACACACACACACACCAGTCTCCCACTGATCTTTCCTTCATCTCCTTTATTTCTCCAGGCGACAGACGGGAGCGACTGAGGGAGCAAGACGGGAGGAGAGGAAAAGCGATGGAGGAGTGAAAAAGCAACCATGGTATTGATTTCAGAGGGGGGAATTGTTGGGCCCTCAGGGGGTGGGATTACTGAATCGAAAAGCACATCTGGAATCCTGGAGGTTTGGATTCAGGTACAAATACAAGCTAAATGCTATTGGGTGAATAGAGGGATTTTGAAGTAAATCACAAAGAGAACAATATCTATTTTTTTTTGAAAGCCATTTAATTAATATACTCTTGGTAAAAATACAAATAGATCTGAAAGAGATATGAGAATAATGAAATAGCTTTACATTGAGAGATGGTATAAAACAGCCACTAGAGGTTTATATTGAATGCTGCTTATTAAAATAAGCCTCCAGCAGCAGCCTACTGAACACACAAGCCATTGGTCTCAGAGATGAGAAATTATATTAAAATGCCTTCTGTCTCCAAAATTACATCATTGAATCCCAAAGGATGCTACGAGTCCACCAGGCTGCTGGATCTTCATTCCCCTCTCTCTCTCTCTCTCTCTCTCTCTCTCTCTCTCTCTCTCTCTCTCTCTCTCTCCTCTTCTCTTCTCTTCTCTTCTCTTCTCTTCTCTCTCTTCTCTTCTCTCTCTCTCTCCTCTCTCTCTTCTCTCTCTCCCCTTCCCAGACCCCTCCATCCATCCCTCCCTCCGTCCTCTCACCTCATACTCCTGTTTGAAGCCATATCCCTCCCCGGTCTTCATCTGGTTGATGTGTTGGAGGAGGTCTGCCACCCTGACCGCAGGGTGAAGTTGACCCGTGTGGTACGGAGAGCTCTTCCTACGACAGTGGCGTCGAGGGGAACCCCCCAACAGGCTGCTGGACTCGTTCACTGAACTCCTCTGTTCGTCTAGAGGAGACATACACATGCATTAACACGACACGCACGAAAGACACACGAACACACACAGATGGATACCCAGACATATACACAAAGACGGACACAAACGTACATACACACATGTTAACCATTACAAAAAATAACATACACTGCTCAAAAAAATAAAGGGAACACTAAAATAACACATCCTAGATCTGAATGAATTAAATATTCTTATTAAATACTTTTTTCTTTACATAGTTGAATGTGCTGACAACAAAATCACACAAAAATGATCAATGGAAATCAAATTTATCAACCCATGGAGGTCTGGATTTGGAGTCACACTCAAAGTTAAAGTGGAAAACCACACTACAGGCTGATCCAACTTTGATGTAATGTCCTTAAAACAAGTCAAAATGAGGCTCAGTAGTGTGTGTGGCCTCCACGTGCCTGTATGACCTCCCTACAACGCCTGGGCATGCTCCTGATGAGGTGGCGGATGGTCTCCTGAGGGATCTCCTCCCAGACCTGGACTAAAGCATCCGCCAACTCCTGGACAGTCTGTGGTGCAACGTGGCGTTGGTGGATGGAGCGAGACATGATGTCCCATGATGTCCCCAGGTCTGGGGAACGGGCGGGCCAGTCCATAGCATCAATGCTTTCCTCTTGCAGGAACTGCTGACACACTCCAGCCACATGAGGTCTAGCATTGTCTTGCATTAGGAGGAACCCAGGGCCAACCGCACCAGCATATGGTCTCACAAGGGGTCTGAGGATCTCATCTCGGTACCTAATGGCAGTCAGGCTACCTCTGGCGAGCACATGGAGGGCTGTGCGGCCCCCCAAAGAAATGCCACCCCACACCATGACTGACCCACCGCCAAACCGGTCATGCTGAAGGATGTTGCAGGCAGCAGAACGTTCTCCACGGCGTCTCCAGACTCTGTCACGTCTGTCACGTGCTCAGTGTGAACCTGCTTTCATCTGTGAAGAGCACAAGGCGCCAGTGGCGAATTTGCCAATCTTGGTGTTCTCTGGCAAATGCCAAACGTCCTGCACGGTGTTGGGCTGTAAGCACAACCCCCACCTGTGGACGTCGGGCCCTCATACCACCATTTCTGACCGTTTGAGCAGACACATGCACATTTGTGGCCTGCTGGAGGTCATTTTGCAGGGCTCTGGCAGTGCTCCTCCTGCTCCTCCTTGCACAAAGGCGGAGGTAGCGGTCCTGCTGCTGGGTTGTTGCCCTCCTACGGCCTCCTCCACGTCTCCTGATGTACTGGCCTGTCTCCTGGTAGCGCCTCCATGCTCTGGACACTACGCTGACAGACACAGCAAACCTTCTTGCCACAGCTCGCATTGATGTGCCATCCTGGATGAGCTGCACTACCTGAGCCACTTGTGTGGGTTGTAGACTCCGTCTCATGCTACCACTAGAGTGAAAGCACCGCCAGCATTCAAAAGTGACCAAAACATCAGCCAGGAAGCATAGGAACTGAGAAGTGGTCTGTGGTCACCACCTGCAGAACCACTCCTTTATTGGGGGTGACTTGCTAATTGCCTATAATTTCCACCTGTTGTCTATTCCATTTGCACAACAGCATGTGAAATGTATTGTCAATCAGTGTTGCTTCCTAAGTGGACAGTTTGATTTCACAGAAGTGTGATTGACTTGGAGTTACATTGTGTTGTTTAAGTGTTCCCTTTATTTTTTTGAGCAGTGTATGTTATATAAGTGCCAGTATATGCTATTCTAATCAAGTGTGTGGCTCAGTGAATGACTGAAGGTCAACCTCCAACTGCTCAACACAACACCCACTAAACTGACACTCTGCTCAGTCCGTCAGGCAGCTCAAGGAAAAGCATGTATCTCTATGGAGACATATTGTATGTATGTGTTGACTGGCACGACAGAATATTTAAATCGTTAGAGAAGAGACAGACCGAGAGAGAGAGAGACAGACCGAGAGAGAGAGAGAGAGAGAGAGAGAGAGAGAGAGAGAGAGAGAGAGAGAGAGAAAGAGGAGGACAGATATTCACAAAGAAGTAAACACAGCTAGAAAGCCTGAGAAACTGAAGATGGTACTTTATCTTAGCACTGTGTGTATACAGGGCTCAGAGGGAACAGGCTGTAGCCTAGAGAGTGTACTTGAAAGTGTGTATATACTAGGTGGCACAGAGTCTACACACTAGTGTACTTGACAGTGTGTGTATAGAGGGCACAGATTGTAGCCTAGCTAGTGTACTTGTAGCAGGGTATGTTCCGTGGTGCAGGGAGTAGAGCACTGTCTCTGCACAGCTAGAGCATTGTATTTACCCCTCCTTCAGCTCTCTCTTTCTCTCTCTCAGGGCTAGCATATATATTGTAAATGTTGTAGGAGGCACAGAGTTAGCCTACAGAGTACTAGTTTCTGTCTGTCTGTCTGTCTGTCTGTCTGTCTGTCTGTCTGTCTGTCTGTCTGTCTGTCTGTCTGTCTGTCTGTCTGTCTGTCTGTCTGTCTGTCTGTCTGTCTGTCTGTCTGTCTGTCTGTGTAGGAGGCACAGGGTTAGCCTACAGACTAATGTACTATTAGCTGTCCTCTCTCTCTCAGGGCTCAGGGTGTTCTTGGTTCTTACTCCGTGTGTTGCAGGCATGGGCGTCCATGAAGGAGTTAGCAGTGCGCTCGTCCTGCTGCAAGGTGCTCTGCTCTGTCATGCTGCAGTCCAGAGAACCTAGCTTCCTGGTCTTCTCCTGACGGTACGACATGGCTGCCTTGTTCAGCGCTACCTTCTTCCTGCTGCGGAAAGAGGAGGGGAGAGGTGAAGAGAGGAGGAGAGGGAATATAAAAAGGAGGGAAGAATAAGAGAGAGATAGAAATAAGGAAACAGCAAGGAGATGGGGAAACGAGTGGAGGGGGAGTTGAGGTCAAGGAGAGGGAAACGAGTAGGGGGGGTTGAGGTCAAGGAGATGAGATTGGAAGGAAGGGAAAACATAAGGGATTGAGGGAGATTTTGTGATAGTAGCAGGAGGCCCAGAGAGAGAGAGAGAGAGAGAGAGAGAGAGAGATATGCTTATCTCCTATGAGTGTCATCTTCCAGAACTACAGAGGGAAAGCAGGTGAAGATTGCGCCAGAATGAAAGGGTGGAGGGAGAGACTAGGGAGGAGTCACTTACGGGTAGTAAGAGTAAGAATAGAAGTCCCTTCTGATTAGCATGGAGAAAGGAGGAGAAGATAGATGAGGAGAGAGAGAGAAGAGAAAGAAAACAAAGAGAGGTGAAAGGAGGAGCCATGGTTAGTGAGGTGGCCTCCAGCAAGGCAAAATAAAAATGTCCGTTATTAAATGTTGAAATGTACAGGTAATTGCCAAAATAATGGAAAAGCTTGAGTGAATGAGGGATATAAAGTATATTGAAAGTAGGTGCTTCCACACAGGTATGATTCCTGAGTAAATTAAACAATTAACTTCCCATAATGCTTGGGGACATGTTTAAAAATGCTGGGCAGGGCCATTATTTTGGCTAACATGGCTAATTCCCCAGCTATAGGTTGACAATGCCCCCATCAACAGAGCACGAGTGGTCACTGAATGGTTGGATGAGCATGAAAATGATGTAAACCATATGCCATGAGCGTCTCAGTCAACAGATCTCAAACCAATTGAACACAATGACAGATTCTGGAGAGGCGCCTGAGACCGCGTTTTCCACAACCATCAACAAAACACCAAATGATGGAATTTGTCGTGGAAGAATGGTGTCACATCCCTCCAATAGAGTTCCAGTTGCTTGTAGAATCTATGCCAAGGTGCATTGAAGCTGTTCTGACTCGTGGTGGCCCAACGGGCCACAGAGGGTAGTGCGTACGGCCCAGTACATCACCGGGGCCAAGCTTCCTGCCATCCAGGACCTATATACTAGGCAGTGTCAGAGGAAAGCCCACAAAATTGTCAGAGACTCCAGTCATTAGAGTCATAGAATGTTTTCTCTACTACTGCATGGCAAGCGGTTCCGGAGCGCCAAGTCTAGGACCAAAAGGCTCCTTAACAACTTCTACCCCTAAGCCATAATACTGCTGAACAATTAATCAAACGGCCACTGGACTATTTACATTGTTGATTAACTTTTTATGGCTGCAGGGGCAGTATTGAGTAGCCAGATAATAGGTGCCCATTTCAAACGGCCTCGTACTCAATTCTTGCTCGTACAATATGCATATTATTGTTATTATTGGACAGAAAACACTCTCTAGTTTCTATAGCCGTTGAAATTTTGTCTCTGAGTGGAACAGAACTCATTCTACAGCACTTTCCCTGACATGGAGTCAGATTTCAGACATCTTGGCCTCTGATCTGGAGTCAGTTTAAAGGTCCCTGTGAATGCTATGAGGATACAAACACTGCTTACGTCTTCCCCTGGATGTCATTACGTGGTGACGCTTTGAATGGAGTCGATTGCGCAATCAGAGCCTCTATAAAACAACACAACGTGTAGGTAGTGTCCCTTTTCCAGCTGCGCCTGATGCAAGGTGGACACGGACCTGCTCTTTTTCCAAGCTTTAGTTTAGCCAGTAATATTTCTCCGGTCATGTTTTTGCTCGTTATAGGTGTTAAAAACATCATAAGGTAGTTAATTTAAACCGTTTTATAGCAATTTATATCCGTTTAGTGCGATTTTGAGGCATTGCTTTCTGAGACACTTTGAACCTCTGGGCACGTTTCCAGTTCATGCCGAACGCAGTGGGCATTTCCACATGGCAAGAGGACAGCTTTCGACCAAAAGACGATTAGACCCAAGAAAGGATTCTTTGCCCAAGATTCTGATGGAAGAACAGCTCAAAGTAAGAACAATTTATTATGATAAATCGTGTTTCTGTCGAAAAATGTTAATCGCTTATGCCGCCATTTTGTTAGATGTAGCTTCGCTTGGTGCAACCTGTATTGAAAAGTAAGGATAATTTAAAAAATGTAATTCAGCGATTGTATTAAGAATTAAATTGTCTATCAATCGCTGTCCACCCTATATTTTTTTAGTCACGTTTATGAGTATTTATGTATAAGACTAGATCACTGTCTAATATGGCGCACGACATTTTCTGACCAGCTGGGCTACTTTTGTCATTGTCTAACCATGATTTTGGTGGCTAAATATGCACATTTTCGAACAAACTCTATATGTATGTTGTAATATGATGTTACAGGAGTGTCATCGGAAGAATTCTGAGAAGGTTAGTGAAAAAATTAATATATTTTGGCGATGATTACGTTATCGCTCTCTTTGGCTTGAATCGATGCTCTGGTAACGTTTGCACATGTGGTATGCTAATATAACGATTTATTGTGTTTTCGCTGTAAAACACTTAGAACATCTGAAATATTGTCTGAATTCACAAGATCTGTGTCTTTCCATTGCTATGTGCTGTGTATTTTTAAGAAATGTTTTATGATGAGTAAATTGGTAATACACGTTGCTCTGTGTATTTATTCTAGTCGATTTGTGATGGTGGGTGCAATTGTAAACTATGATTTATACCTGAAATATGCACATTTTTCTAACAAAACCTATCCTATACAATAAATATGTTATGTTATCAGACTGTCATCTGATGAGGTCTTTTCTTGGTTAGTGGCTATCAATATCTTAGTTTAGCCGAATTGGTGATAGCTACTGGTGTTGAGAAAAAATGGTGGACAAAGAAAAATGGTGTCTTTTGCTAACATGGTTAGCTAATAGATTTACATATTTTGTCTTCCCTGTAAAACATTTTAAAAATCTGAAATGGTGGCTTTATTCACAAGATCTGTATCTTTCATTTGGTGTCTTGGACTTGTGATTTAATGATATTTAGATGCTACTATTTAATTGTGACGCTATGCTAGCGATGCTAATCAGTGTGGGGGGGGGTGGGGGATGTTGTCATAGGTGTACCGACCTCGGGCTTGCAGCCATAAGAGGTTATTAAGGGCCTGTAAGTAAGCATTTCACGGTAAAGTCTACACTTCTTGTATTCGGCTCATGTGACAAATATAGTTTGATTTAATTTGACATTGACTGGGTTCCTAGCTAAATAGATTGCTTAATATGCCAGGGAGCACAGGTACACACACAGCTGTCAACCAAGGTACAGTTAGCTCCACGTTCTACTGGTGGTTGGTTGGCTGGTTGCCATTGTTTACATAATCAACCATTTTCAGTCACTATGACTCTTCTCCTTGTGACGTCCAACCCTGCTTCTCTGACGTGCATCCCAGCTCCACTCCCTTCCTCATGCCAAAACCTGAGGTGGTAATTCTATCGGAAAGGCAACAACAACCTTCCTCTACAATGAATGGCTCAACCACAGGCACTGTGTTCACTGTGCACTGCACACCAACCCAGATGCTGCTATTATATCTGCTTTGACTTGAAAGGGCAATGGGATATCATGGCCCTTGATGAAATACTGCACACTGAGTGTTGTTCTGCTAATATAACGGTAGAGGAACAGGTGAGAGAAGAGGAATAAAGGAGGAGAGGAGAGTACAGTACTGCCGAACAGTATTTCCTGGTGGAACTTGGCCAATGATGCTGGAGTGTATATAGTTTCTGGGATAGTTGTGCTGCAGCCAATAAAAAATATATTTATACGGGAAAAGCTTGGCAACTATAACCGCACCATGTTTCACGAATAATACCGTGCCATGTGTGCAGTTTTGGAAGTAATATACTCCCCATTACCTGCCTAACTCCTAATTGAATGGAGTTGGACTAAGCCTGCCAAGAGGTGATAGAGAAATTCCTTCCCTAATAGGATGCATTTAGTCACAGGCAGCTCTCTGGACCACCTCATGATCAGAATCACCGTTACACACACACACCCACCACACAACCCTCCACTCACCCATACACCTACCCCTCCACTTACCCCTTCTTGACAACGATGACGATGGCCCCCAGCAGCAGAATAAGGACCACCAGTCCCCCAGCACAGGCCCCCAAGATCAGACCCATGTCCTCTGCATGTTGGGACACCTCCAGGGTCCTCTTATGGTCCTTACAGGCACCTACAGGGGAGAGACAACACTGTGTTAGCCTGCTGAACTAAAGCCAGCTGAACAGACCCCTTTAATGGTCCTTACAGGCAGCTACAGAGGAAGTTAGAGTGATAGTCTTCTGTATACCACAAGACTGTATTAGCCTGCTAAGCAAAGGCCTAGGCATGAGCTCTTAAGAACTCAGGGTTCGGGCAATCAGACTCCGATAAACAGTAAACCTAGTTAGCCTCCTCTCCCTAGACCATACAGAAAGAAGCCCAAGCATCCTTCAGAAAAGGCACAACACCAGATTTGACCAGGTTCAGCTCTTTACAATAACAATCAATATACCGATGACGAGCAGAGATCAACATATCAGAAGCTAGAGTAGGAAGGCTAGAGTGATATTGTGATAGTCTGAGATACAGAAAGCCACGGTGATCCGGGTTATCAGAGTAAAATCAGGTTATTATCCCTCTCACACTGGGTATTATATCCACCTGGGTGAATACACTGGCAGAGAGGAAGGGAGGGAGGGGGGAGGGAGGGGGAAGGGAGATATGGAGAGAAAGGGGGGAGGGAGATATGGAGAGAGGGGGAGGGAGGGAGGGAGCGAGAGAGAGAGATGAAGAGATAATGCATGGTAGTGAAGTGAAGCTCTGCCTTTGTCCCTGACTATGTTCCATAATAGGTAACAGGCTTGGATAAGGAGGAAGATTTTAAGCCGCTAACTAACCATCAACAGTTGGTGCAGCCAGAGTGGAAAGCTGGACAGACTTGGCCTACATGTGTTTAGAAAACACACCAATTACCTCAGCTAATAGCTAGCTGGAAGTTCATTGAGTCAACCATTTTCTATGCACATATGTCATAGTCTCACAGCGTTCATTGTGTCTCTACATTTCCATCAGAGCTATAACAGCATGACATCTCTCTCATGATGAATTTAGAGCTTCTGTGGTGTCATTTTCCAGAAGTGTTTATTGACGACTAGAGACAGAATTGGTTGAGAATTATGATCCTGTACACCTGCGAGCATACGCTTAATTAAAAGTCTCCTCTCCGATGGGTAAACAAAAAGGAGAGTGAATGAAATGGTCTATCACTGGAGGCACGAAGCTAAAACCAATTATCTACCTATTTTCACCATCCATCCTTCTATCCTTTCAGCTGGATGTGGTCCTTTCTCTGTCATCTCACTTACCATTTAAAAAATATCTCTTTTGCCCTCTCTCTCTTTTGCCATCTCTCTCTCATTTGCCATTTCTCTCTCTCTCAATCCCTTTCTACCAGTTAGCTACAGCACAACCAATTTGAACATCATCCATGTTTTCTTCTCTCCCTCCCACTAAGGCCTAATATTTTGTCGGCATGGTGGGTAATTTTGCCTGAGCGTTAAAAGCCTGTTCAGGAAAACAGAGTGTGGCCTGCTGAAATCTGGATTGCAGATGATTGTAGCTCTGCTGGCTCTCTCTCCAGCCTCCAAGTCCACTTTACTAATGTGTGTGTGAATCACTGTGTTCTTATTGACTCCTGCTCCCGCTCCTGCTGTAGGAAGCACGTTGCCAAAAGTTTACACCACTAAAACTTTCTGCATGGAGGAAAGGTGGAGGGAGAGAGACAGAGAGAGAGTAAGAGGAGAGAGAATCTATGAGAGAATGTGTGTGAGAAAAATATTAGGATGGTAGGAGGAGGAACGAAAGGTGGTGGGATGGACAGATTCTATCTTCATCTGCCAGTGTTAGTATGTCATTAATCAGATATTGTGCTGGTGTCAGCCCGGAACACCTGAGGTGTGACACTAGTCGTCTAAAGACATCAGCATGCTTCAGTTTGGCTGGCGCCTAGCCCAACTTGGCTAGCTGAACCGAACCAGTGTGCTTGCGTACTCCCTTCAATGGCCTTCGCTTGAAAAACTAGGGAAAAAAGCAGCAATAGTACTGTTTGTCCATTTTGAGACGCCGTCGCCAGCATACACTTCCTCAACATGTCAATCATTTTGACGTTTTTGCCTTAAGCGGCCCGTCTTTTTCCCCGTCGGTCTCCCTGCTTCACACTTGACATGAGCTCTATCCTTTCATTACACAGTCACAGAGAGAGAGAGTGAAAGAGAGAGGGAGAGAGGGGGAGTGAAAGGGAGAGGGAGAGAGAGGGGGGGGGGGTGAAAGTGGGAGAGGGGGGAGTGAAAGAGAGAGAGGGGAAAATACATGTGTGAGAGGAACATGTTATATGTGTGCATGTGTGTGGGCGTGTTAGAGAGAGATAAAGAAAGGTTGTATAATGAGAGAGTGAGAGAAGAAGCTTGAGGTGGACAGACAGACAATAAGACAAGCAAAGACAGAACGAGTGTGTGTGTGTGTGTGTGTGTGTGTGTGTGTGTGTGTGTGTGTGTGTGTGTGTGTGTGTGTGTGTGTGTGTGTGTGTGTGTGTGTGTGTGTGTGTGTGTGTGTGTGTGTGTGTGTGTGTGTGTGTGTGTGTGTGTGTGTGTGTGTGTGTGTGTGTGTGTGTGTGAGAGAGAGAGAGAGAGAGAAGAATAAAGAATGCCAGTGTACCCTGCCTCCTGAACCTCTCTTTCCCATCACCACAGAAACTGGAACAGCACCAATCTCTCCTCTCTCCCTTCCTCCCTCCACCTTGTCACCGCCACGTACCAAATTAAGGGTATTATAAATATGCTTCTGAGAACCCTCCTCTGTACACACACACAGCTCCTCTGCCCTGATGGTGTGTAGTGCCAGCAGACAATGGCGACGAGAGACCCTTTGATGTCAGGACGCTTCAAATAACAGAGTGCAGGGAGAGAGAGAGAGAGAGAGAGAGAGAGAGAGAGAGAGAGAGAGAGAGAGAGAGAGAGAGAGAGAGAGAGAGAGAGAGAGAGTAGGGAGAGGAAGGAATCCAATTTCTACAGGGCTTCCTTCTCTAGTGTACTCTTGATGTCAGGACGCATCAAATAACAGAGAGAATGCAGGAAGAGAGAAAGAAGGGAGAAGAAGGAATCTAATTTCTACAGGGTCTCTCTCTCACCCTCTCCCCCCACTATCTCTCCCCCCCCCTCTCTCTCTCTCTCTCACCCTCTCCCCCCACTATCTCCCCCCTCTCTCTCTCTCTCTCTCTCTCTCACCCTCTCCCCCCACTCTCCCCTCCCCCCACTCTCTCCCCCCTCTCTCTCTCTCTCTCCCCCCTCTCTCGCTCTCATCTTTCAAAACGCATCAGTGTCTGTGAAATATCATGAAGCACAGAACATGTAAACACTGCTTTGCCAGAAAGCATTCTTATGTAGTCTATTTCTCAAAGCCTCTCAATGATGAAGATAGAAGAAGATAGAAGAAGATAGAAGGGAACGATCTAAATGTACCTTTACGGGCAATCCGGATGCAGTTCATTCTCGTCTCCTGAAACAAGAATGGGAGGTTCATTAGCATGGGATAACCACAAGCAAAAATAAAACACATCAAACATCTATTTTATAAGCATAGAACAGGTGTCAGAGCGTGTGTGTATCTGTGTGTGTCTTAGTCACCGAGTCCACCTCTGTGTGGTAAAGTGCAAACTAGCTAATTAAAAAACTCAGTCAGGGAAGAAAGCAGATGACATCTAATTTTAAATGTGATTGTGAGTGACCTGTCCTCTGTTCTCATCAACAACATCCGGACCCCTGGCCCACCCAACCCATTACACACATGCCCCCCCTCCTAACCCTCCACCTAGCTAGCCCATCACAGCGATACCAGAGACACATTGTCAAATTAAGATTAGCACATGCTAAATCAGGTTTTATACAAGGGGGGCAATTATGCTAATCTAATCGGAGCTCTGATATTGGAGTCAGAACCCTTTCACCTCAGCGCCTGCGAAATTGCCTTTTTTAATTGAAAACCTGTTCTGGGTGGATCTGTATCCACCCACCTCTTAGTCAGGGAGATAGAAGTTGTATTTACCCACAATTCACAGGTTGTTACAGCCCCACCTGCTGATATATCATGTGTCATCTTGTCCTCTGTCAAGGTTGACCTGACTCTGAGACAGCCCCTTTTGGCATTAAAACAGAGTGGATCCAAAATGGCACCCTATTCCCTATATAGTACACTACTTATGACCCTGGTCAAAACAGAATGTTGGACTTAGCCATAGTATCCTACTGACTGCTGATGACACCTCCCTGCCTGCTGTGTTCTGATGTTATTTATAGAATGAACCTCAGATATGATGCCAATATTTCTAGCCAATATCACAGGTTGAGTGACAGGTAGCTGGTAGCAGAAGATGATTACGGTTGATAACTACATTGACAGGAAATTAACCAGCAGATCCGATAGTGGACAGAAGCATTTCAAGAAGCCGCAGCTGACTACGCTGTTTAATATCTTTAATATTGCATCAATAGAGAATTGGGAAAAGGGTCAAAAGATTTGTATCAAAACTATTTAGTGTTTTTTTGCAAGGTTGGTCTGGAAATTCTGTCAAAATATGTGTGACGGACACAGCAAAAGACACTGACAGATTATATACACTCCGTGGCCAGTTTATTCAGTACACCAATCTAGTACCGGGTCGAACCCCCCTTTGCCTCCAGAACATACTGAATTCTCTGGGGCATGGAAATGTTGCTCAAATAATATCAATGTGCAAAGGAAAACATCCTCACACCATTACACCACCGCCACCAGCCTGTACCGTTGACACCAGGCCATGGACTCATGCTGCTTATGCCAAATCCTGACTCTGCCGTCAGCATGACGCAACAGGAACCGGGATTCGTCGGACCAGGCAATGTTTTTCCGCTCCTCGATTGTCCAGTGTTGGTGATGGCATGCCCACTGGAGCCGCTTCTTCTTGTTTGTAGCTGATAGGAGTGGAACCTGGTTTGGTGCTCTGCGTTGTGCGTTCAGAGATGCCTTTCTGCACACCACTGTTGTACTGTGCCGTTATTTGCCTGTTTGTGACCCGCCTGTTAGCTTGCACATTCTTGCACACACCGATAAATCCATAATAATTGAGAATTTCAATAAGCATTTTTCTACGGCTGGCCATGTTTTCCACCTGGCTACCCCTACCCCAGTCAACAGCCCTGCACCCCCCACAGCAACTTGTAAAAGCCTCCCCATTTCTCCTTCACCCAAATCCAGATAGCTGATGTTCTGAAAGAGCTGCAAAATCTGGACCCCTACAAATCAGCCGGGCTAGACAATCTGGACCCTCTCTTTCTAAAATTATCCACCGAAATTGTTGCAAATGCTATTACTAGCCTGTTCAACCTCTCTTTCGTATCGTCTGAGATCCCCAAAGATTGGAAAGCTGACACTCTAGACCCAAACTGCTACAGACTTATATCTATCCTACCCTGCCTTTCTAAGGTCTTTGAAATCCAAGTTAACAAACAGATCACCGACCATTTCGAATCCCACCGTACCTTCTCTGCTATGCAATCTGGTTTCAGAGCTGGTCATGTGTGCACCTCAGCCCCGCTCAAGGTCCTAAACGATATCATAAACGCCATCGATAAGAGACAATACTGTGCAGCTGTATTCATCGACCTGGCCAAGGCTTTCGACTCTGTCAATCACCACATTCTTATCAGCAGACACAACAGCCTTGGTTTCTCAAATGACTGCTTCGCCTGGTTCACCAACTACTTCTCTGATAGAGTTCAGTGTGTAAAATCGGAGGGCCTGTTGTCCGGACCTCTGGCAATCTCTATGGGGGTGCCACAGGGTTCAATCCTCGGGCCGACTCTTCTCTGTATACATCAATGATGTCGCTCTTGCTGCTGGTGAGTCTCTGATCCACCTCTACGCAGACGACACCATTCTGTATACATCTGGCCTCTCTTTGGACACTGTGTTAACTAACCTCCAGACGAGCTTCAATGCCATACAACTCTCCTTCCGTTGCCTTCAACTGCTCTTAAATGCAAGTAAAACTAAATACATGCTCTTCAACCGATCGCTGCCCGCACCTGCCCGCCTGTCCAGCATCACTACTCTGGACAGTTCTGACTTAGAATATGTGGACAACTACAAATACCTAGGTGACTGGTTAAACTGTAAACTCTCCTTCCAGACTCACATTAAGCATCTCCAATCAAAAATGAAATCTAGAATCGGCTTCCTATTTTGCAACAAAGCATCCTTCACTCATGCTGCCTAACATACCCTTGTAAAACTGACTATCCTACCGATCCTCGACTTCGGCGATGTCATTTACAAAATAGCCTCCAACACTCTACTCAGCAAACTGGATGCAGTCTATCACAGTGCCATCTGTTTTGTCACCAAAGCCCCATATACTACCCACCACTGCGACCTGTACGCTCTCGTTGGCTGGCCCTCGCTTCATATTCGTCGCCAAACCCACTTGCTCCAGGTCACCTATAAGTCTTAGCTTGGTAAAGCCCCGCCTTATCTCAGCTCACTGGTCACCATAGCAGCACCCACCTGTAGCACGTGCTCCAGCAGGTATTTTTCACTGGTCACCCCCAAAGCCAATTCCTCATTTGGCTGCCTCTACTTCCAGTTTTCTGCTGCCAATGACTGGAACGAACTGCAAAAATCACTGAAGCTGGAGACCCATATCTCCCTCACTAACTTTAAGCACCAGCTGTCAGAGCAAATCACAGATCACTGCACCTGTAAATAGCCCATCTGTAAATAGCCCATCCAACTAACTCATCCCCATACTGTATTTATTTATTTATCTTGCTCCTTTGCATCCCAGTATCTCTACTTGCACACACATCTTCTGCACATCTATCACTCCAGTGTTTAATTGCTATATTGTAATTATTTCGCCACTATGGCCTATTTATTGCCTTACCTCCCTTATCTTACCTCATTTGCACACACTGTATATAGACATTTTCTATTGTATTATTGACTGTATGTTTGTTTATTCCATGTGTAACTCTGTGTTGTTGTTTGTGTCGCGCTGCTTTGGTTTATCTTGGCCAGGTCGCCATTGTAAATGAGAACTTGTTCTCAACTAGCTTCTTATGGCTGCAAGCCCGAGGTCGGTACACCTATGACAACATCCAGCTCAAAGTGCAGGGCGCGAAATTCAAAAAAATATTTTTTTTAAATATTTAACTTTCACACATTAACAAGTCCAATACAGCATATGAAAGGTACACATCTTGTGAATCAAGCCAACATGTCCGATTTTTAAAATGTTTTACAGGGAAGACAAAATATGTAAATCTATTAGCTAACCACGTTAGCAAAAGACACCACTTTTCTAACTCCATCAGTTTCTTACTCCATCAGGTGCTATCACAAATTCGACCAAATAAAGATATAAATAGCCACTAACCAAGAAAAAACTTCATCAGATGCCAGTCTGATAACATATTTATTGTATAGCATAGGTTTTGTTAGAAAAATGTGCATATTTCAGGTATAAATCATAGTTTGCCATTGCAGCCACCATCACAAATCTCACCAAAGCGACTAGAATTACTACAGAGAGCAACGTGTATTACCAATTTACTCATCATAAAACATTTCTTAAAAATACACAGCGCATAGCAATGGAAAGACACAGATCTTGTGAATTCAGACAACATTTCAGATTTTCTAAGTGTTTTACAGCGAAAACACAATAAATCGTTATATTAGCATACCACATGTGCAAACGTTACCCGAGCATTGATTCAAGCCAAAGAGAGCGATAACGTTATCATCGCCAAAATATATTAATTTTTTCACTAACCTTCTCAGAATTCTTCCGATGACACTCCTGTAACATCATATTACAACATACATATAGAGTTTGTTCGAAAATGTGCATATTTAGCCACAAAAAAACGTGGTTATACAATGAGAATAGTAGCAAAACTGGCCTGAAAATGTCGGGCGCCATCTTTGACAGTGATCTTGTCTAATGAATAACTATTCATAAACTTGACTAAAAAAATATAAGTTGGACAGCTATCGAAAGACAAATTAGTTCTTAATGCAATCGCTGAATTACATTTCTAAAATTATCCTTACTGTGCAATACAGGGTTCGCCAAGCGAAGCTATACCAAAAAAAATGGCGGAATATGCGTTTAACATTTTTCTACAGAACAACGATTTATCATCTTAAATATTTCTTACTATGAGCTGATCTTCCATCAGAATCTTGGGCAATGTATCCTTTCTCCGGTCTAATCGTCTTTTGGTCGAAAGATGTCCTCTTGCCCTGTCGAAATGGCCACTAACGTTCGGCATGTACTGGAAACGTGCCCAGCCGTTCAAAGTGCATCACAAAGAAATGCCTCAAAATCGCACTAAACGGATATAAATTGCTATAACACGGTTTAAATTAACTACCTTATGATGTTTTTAACACCTATAACGAGTAAAAACATGACCGGCGATTTAGAAGTGGCTAAACCAAAGCTTGGAAAGAGAGCCAGTCCGACGTCCATCGTGCGTCAGGCGCAGGAAGAAAAGAAAGCTACTTCCGCCTTGTGCTCTTTTATACAGGCCCTGATTGCGCAATCGACTCCATTCAAATTGTCACCTCTTACTGACATCTAGAGGAAGGCGTAGGCAGTGTTTGTATCCTCATAGCATTTACAGGGACCTTAAAACTGACCTGGGACCAGGGGCCAAGATTTCTGAAATCTCACTCCCTGTCAGGAAAAGTGCTGTAGAATGAGTTCTGTTTCACTCAGAGACATAATTCCAACGGTTATAGAAACTAGAGAGTGTTTTCTATCCAATAGTAATAATAATATGCATATTGTACGAGCAAGAATTGAGTACGAGGCCGTTTGAAATGGGCACCTTTAATCAGAGCTACTCAATACTGCCCCTGCAGCCATAAAAAGCTAGCCTACCTGGTTAAATAAAGTGAAATAAAAAATAAATTAAAAAAAATAAAATTCTCCTTCGACCTCTCATCAACGTTTTCGCCCACAGGACTGCCGCTGACTGGATGTGTTTTGTTTGTCGCTCCATTCTCTGTAAACACTAGACACTGTCGTGCGTGAAAAGCCCAGGAGGCAAGCCATTTCTGACATACTGGAACCAGCGGGCCTGGCACCAGTGATCATACCACTCTCAAAGTCGCTTAGGTCACTCTTTCCCCATTCTAACATTCAATCAAACAGTAACTGAATGCCTCGATGCCCATCTGCTTGTTTTATATAGCAAGCCACGGCCACGTGACTCACTGTCTGTAGGAGTGTGTTTGTGATGTGTGTGATGTGTGTGTGTGTGTGGGTATGTGTCTGAGCACTTCTGTGTTTTATAAAGAACTGATTGCACCAATCTTGGTGTCTTTCAAGCTCCATTAAAGACATGCGTCAAAGCAATTACAGTTCCATTCAGTGGTAGCAGCAGCTCTCAGAGCCATGGTTCTGGAAATCTACAGCTAATTATCCTGAAATTTTGTCAAAAAATTATGTGCTTCCCCCTTTTTGCAGAGCCAGCAAATACACACACACACACACACACACACACACACACACACACACACACACACACGCACACACACACACACACACACACACACACACACACACACACACACACACACACACACACACACACACACACACACACACACACACACACACACACACACCACAAGTCCAGGCTGATTTGAATAGAGAAGTTTTATAAACAGATTGAGATAAAATTGCTCGCAGGGCAGACAGAGAAACAATAATATACATGAATTAGAATATTCCAATCTTATGAGCTGCTTTGTCAGGATGGAATAGAGCGGTGGCTAAGAGTGCTCTAAGAGGTAGGTAAACGTACAACTATAATAACACAGTCATAATGACACACACACACTCACCAAAAAAACATTTCATTGGGTATTAAGGGAGGACGGAGGAGTCATTAGAACTGCACGCCGCTGACATCAAAGGGTTCAGTATTAGCTTTAATGATCGATAGTTGAGACACACAAGAGATTGAGTCAGAGTGCGATTCAGAAGACAGACACACACTGAGGGTAAGTCCTTGACCTTACAGTCAAGGGAAGTTAGTCATTCCAGCATTACAACCTATGGAACCTGTATAGCCTGTATAGCTTTCCCCTACTGCATCCTAGCAACCAGGTAGGAAGCACGTGTTTGACCAGTTCTGCCCTGGGACTCTCTCTGATGCATTTTGACCCAAGCGATTGCAGTACAACGACTGAAGACGCAGTTTCCAAACCGCCTTGGCGCACACCTTTTACTAAACACTTTTTTAATAAATATGCAGCTACCAGAGTCATATAGTCATACTGTATATATGATGCATGATGAGAGGCTGAAGCCAGGCAGACTAGACTGTAGTCATTTAGCTCCATATGGGCTTTATGATTGAAACAGCACCTGGCCCACTACTTCCTCTTTTTATCTACCTTAAGTCTCATTTCAGTTTCCTCTAGGCAGCAGGCTCAGAGGGGACAGGTAGAGAAAGAAAGACAGAGCGACAGAGAGAAAGAAAGAGAGTCCAAAACAGCCTGAGTTTCAGAGCTGAAGTACTTCTTTCCTACAGCCACAGTTTTACCTTCTCAATTCAATAACACTTGATTTGTCCCAAAGGACTGTAGTTTAGTCCCCTGATCTGTCCGTGCTGTCTTGCTTACTCCTATGGCATGTTTGACAAAGACTCCAGACTTGACTCAGACTTTATTGACAGGTCTATAAACTTACCCCTCTGAAGTTGCTTATAGCCTGGAAGAAGACCAGGTAGTTCTTGGAGGGGTCCAGGGGAGTGTTCCAGTAGCCGTTATAGGTGTGGTTGTCCCCTACTGTGAACGGAGTGGCCTCAGGGAGACTGGAGGGGGGAAGCTCAGCCGTGTAGTAGTGGGACTTAGACTGAGCCTCCACCTGGGACGCTGGCACAGGGAAACAGTCTGACCCGCTACCCAGCTCCCTCCTCCTCCTCCTGCTCCTCCTGACCCGCCTGGAACCATCCTCTTCTACTACCACCACCTGGTACGCACTGCGGGGAGAGGGATGACAGACTGATAGGTGATAACTACGCTGGAAACAAATGGCCCTCTTAAAGGGGAAATCTGCATTAGCTACATCCATTTTTGGACTTGTAAATTAGTTATATAGATTCTTAAAGAATCCAACTTAAAAACGCCTCATGAGCTTAGTTCAACTATTGTACCCCATCAGAACCCAAAATATAAGGTTGTTTTACTCCAATGTTTGTAAACAAAGTAACACTCTATAGCCTTCATTTTGATATCATGGATGGTCAGTCCTTGCATCCATAGCTCGGTCTATGAATGTGAGAGTGCCAGGCCCATCTCTCAGCTTTATAACGAAACAGTGGTGGGGAGAATGCTTTATTGTTGTTTCAACTACGGATTGTCCCTTTAAGGTCACCCTTGTAAAAAAAGTTCTCAAAGACACTTCCTGATGAAATAAAAGGTAGAGTAATATAAGAAACACAAGTCAAATAGCAATGACATTTATTCAAAACATTCTTGTTATACAAGTGAATATATTTATCTAGTGGTAGACATGAGTGACAGTTGTGTGAGGCCTATTATTGTGATTAGTAATGTGACTGTACCTGACTGGTGCTCCTCTGCCCAGCGCTGGTCTCAACAGCACCGTGATGGTGCTCTCTGACTCACTGAGTGGGGCCAGGACATCCTCATAGTCAAACACTGGGGCTGAGAGAGGAGGAGAGAGGGGATAGGGAGGGGGAAGGGGAAGGGGAAGGGGAGATACAGATTGAGGTGGAGAGGGGGAAGGGAGAGAGTGGAGATAAAGAGGTGGAGCAGGAGAGTGTGTGTGGGTGAGAGAGAGAGAGAGAGAGAGAGAGAGAGAGAGAGAGAGAGAGAGAGAGAGAGAGAGAGAGAGAGAGAGGGAGAGGGAGATCATGAGAGAGAAAGAGAGAGGACAGATCATGAGAGAGAAAGAGACAGAGAGAGAGATAGAAAATGAGGGAGTAAGTAACAAAACAATCACATATAACACAGGAAGTGGGATAAAACTCATTCACATAGACAGCTGCAGGACATTCCCATAATTATTCACAGGGACGATAAGAATCCCCTGTAATTAAAATACATCTCACAGCCACACCCCCTTGAACAGGACTGCAGACTGGAACATACCTTGGTGAGCTCCCATCTATGGGGAACACACACACATTGTCTTCCCGTCTCTGTTTACCGTTAAAAGACAATTAGCAAAGGAGCAGCCAGCCAATAAAAAACATGAGCTTTCACAGTAAAGAAAGATTATTAATAATCAGCTAAACCAACAGCCTCTGAAATGAAAGGATGCAAGACTTCACTCTCACACAGTCACACACAGTATCTGCGCATGTGCACAGGTTCCTTCCACGCTGTTCCCAGCGTGGTAGCCAGGGCACCAAAACAGCAGAGAAGTTCTGCCTCGCGCTTCAACGCTCTTAGCTGTTGTGGAAATTGTTTACTCATATCGCGGAGTCTACCTGGTGTTGGTTTTCCATTTTGGGTCAGAAGAAAAAGGGTTCTTTGGCTGTCCCCATAGTTGTTTGGTTCCAAGTAGAACCCTTTTGGGGTCCATGTAAAACCCTTTCCACAAAAGGTTCTACATGGAACCCAAGTGAATGCAGGTGAAAGCTACGATCCCCTATTGATGTCACTTGTTAAATCCACTTCAATCAGTGTTGATGAAGAGGAGGAGACAGGTTAAAGAAGGATTTTCAAGCCTTGAGACAATTGAGACATGGATTGTGTATGTGTGCTATTCAGAGGGTGAATGGGGAAGACAAAAAATGTAGGTGCCTTTGAACAGGGTATGGTAGAAGGTGTCAGGCGCACCGGTTTGAGTGTGTCAAGACTGCAACGCTGCTGAGTTTCACGCTGCTGAGTTTCCCATGTGTATCAAGAATGGCCCACCACCCAAAGGATATACAGACATCTGTGGGAAGCATTGGAATCGACATGGGCCAGCATCCCTTGTGGAACGCTTTCGGCACCTTGTAGAGTCCATTCCCCGACGAATTGAGGCTGTTCTAAATTGAGGCTGTTCAATATTAGGAAGATGTTCCTAATGTTTTGTACACTCAGTTGAGGTTAAACCCCCAAATATTAGACAGAGTAAGAGTGTAACATAAACATTCATGGCTAGTACTAACTCAGTATAGAGAAACTGGAGAACGTGTGTAGTATGGTTGGATTTAATACCTTCAACCGCCAGATAGAAAACCAAGCCTTTGTAAATGTATGAATGACCGAGGTTGAAGACCAATGAAGAGAGCACACTTTCCTTTATTGTGGTGGGTTTAAGAGGGCATGTTAGAGAAATACATGAATAGAGTTAAGTGGAAAGGCTAGAGAGAGAGATGGGCTGAGAGAGAGATGAGACAGGTCAGAGGTGACAGTTGCAGTACTTTATCCACAGCAGCTCACAGGTCAAGGGTCAAGCACTGACTGTGGCTCAATAGAGAAGACCTGTACAACCACACAAAAGTGAGGGAGATGGACTGAGCCAGTGGGATTTATCCAGCCATACATGCTCCACCATGATGTTATTTCATACTTTAATGCCACAGTCTAATTTGTTTTACAACCAAACTCTTCATTAATTTAAATGGTCATTGAACAGCAGTGACTATTGCAGATTGTACTTTTAAAGGGGTGGAAAAGCCACAGGTCATTAACTTGCCTCATCGTGCAATAGATTTATCTTGATTCTAGAGTGACTCACTCAACTAACTGGCCATTCATTCCCAGTAAATTGTATTATTTCTCACGAAACGGGGAAAAAGAAGAAATGCAAATCGGACACCCAGGGGCTGCTATTGTCAGGTGCTTTAGAAAAGTTGAAAAGCTACCACACACTCTGTTTGGAAATGATCATACTGTATATTTATTTGTGTGCCAAAGTTTAGGCCTCCCGGCCTTGCTCTGACGCAGGTTGTGAGGCTAGAACTTTAGTGCAAAAATAGGTATGGGATCATTCGCAAGCTCACTGTGTGGGAGAAGGGAACGTATTTTCTTTGAACAAGACCCAGGAACCCTATGCTTTCCTGATGCAGTGAAAAAGAGTGAAAAATAATCTAAACATAAAGTAAGCTTTTGAAACATCTTTGTGTGGACCTACCACATTTTTGCTTACACAGAGTCAGTCCCATCTCTCAGGACAGAACAAGGAACAGGTCATCAAGTCAAACAACTCACAGCAACCCCTCTAGTCTACCCCCAGCCTCATTCTCAGCCCCAGCCCTAACCCTGAGGCGTCAGTCCCTGCTTATTCCATAGAACCTCACCGGAGATGTTGGTGGTGATCTCAGTGAGGGCGGTCTGTCCGAAGCCCTTGGCGGTGCGAGCTCTAACAGACACCAGATAGGTGGTGCCGGGGTGTAGGCCAGAGAACATGTGGTATGTTTCGTTCCTCAGTTTGGAAACGGTACGGCGAGGGCCTGGTACGTTGATACCTGGGTCGGAAGACTCGATGCCCTGGTAACTGATCTGGGGACCGGGAACAAAACACAGACAAATAGGGTCACAATGCTGTGTTGTTGTTGTTGTAGTAAGAGTATTGTTGTTCTAATAGATTTAGGAACAAGGAACAAAACACAAACCATAGAATCACTATGAGTAGTCTCTGTTGACAAACTGTGAACATAAATGAATCAAAACGAGATTTGATTCCGCTACCTGAGGTCATTTGATAGGTGTTGTTATTGTTGTTAGTGTTATTGTTCATGAAGGAGAGAGAGATGTTTTGCTGTGGGTTGTTTCAATGTTGGGAGTCAAGCAGATATTTTACAAATGAGGTGGTGTTACTGTGTCTCTGACTGTGCCTGCCTACCTTGCACCCCAACCCACAGTGACACCATGCAGCCCAAAATGAGATAATTCCTGTTCTCATCATGTTTTACTGAAGGAAACACTCAGAACGTCTCCTCTGCCACCACCCAGACAACCAACACACCCCAATTATTTGGGCTGCTGTTCTTTTCTGCTTCACTCTCCTTTCTTTTCTCAGAGATCCCGTTCTCAGCGCCTCTCTCTTCTAACGTTCCTCTCTTCTCTTCTTTCCCTCGCTCTCCTCCCCCCTCTCTCTTCCCTCTCTTCTCTATCCTCTCTTCTCTATCCACTCACCAGGCAATCTCTGACACGTCCTTGTTTCTCATTCTCCTCTCTCCTCTCTCCTGATTCAACCGTCTATTCTCACTCCTCCATACCTCCCTTCTTTCACACACTGCCTAAATTCATCTTCCCACCTCTCATCATCTTCTCCCTATTCCTACTGCATCTTCCTTTTCCTTTCTCAACCTTCAATATCTATTCCAACAATGTCTTCCTTTCATCATTCTATCTAACAGTCTCTCTCCATCTCACTATTTACATGTCCCATGCAGTACTTTATCCACAGCAGCTCACAGGTCAAGGGTCAAGCACTGACTGTGGCTCAATAGAGATGACCTGTACAACCACACAAAAGTGAGGGAGATGGACTGAGCCAGTGGGATTTATCCAGCCATACATGCTCCGCCATGATGTTATTTCATACTTTAATGCCACAATCTAATTTGTTTTACAACCAAACTCTTCATTAATTTAAATGGTAATTGAAAAGCAGTGACTATTGCAGATTGTACTTTTAAAGGGGTGGAAAAGTCACAGGTCATTAACTTGCCTCATCGTGCAATAGATTTATCTTGATTCTAGAGTGACTCACTCAACTAACTGGCCATTCATTCCCAGTAAATTGTATTATTTCGCACGAAATGGGGAAAAAGAAGAAATGCAAATCGGACACCCAGGGGCTGCTATTGTCAGGTGCTTTAGAAAAGTTGAAAAGCTACCACACACTGTGTTTGGAAATGATCATACTGTATATTGTGAGGTTAAAACATTGGTGAAAAAATAGGCATGGGATCATTCGCAAGCTCACTGTGTGGGAGAAGGGTATGTATTGTCTTTGAACAAGACCCAGGAAACCTATGCTTTCCTGATGCAGTGAAAAAGTAAACATGAAGTAAGCTTTTGAAACATCTTTGTGTGGACCTACCACGGCAAATCTGACCACGACTCCATTTTGTTGCTCCCAGCCTATAGACAGAAACTAAAACAGGAAACGCCCGTGCTCAGGTCTGTTCAACGCTGGTAAGACCAATCTGATTCCACACTTCAAGATTGCTTCGATCACGTGGACTGGGATATGTTCCGAATAGCCTCAGACAACAACATTGATTTATACGCTAATTCGGTGAGCGAGTTTATTAGCATGTGCATCGGTGATGTTGTACCACGGTGACGATTAAAACCTTCCCCATCCAGAAACCGTGGATTAATGGCAGCATTCGAGCAAAACTGAGAGCGCGAACCACTGCTTTTAATCATGGCAAGGTGACCGGAAACATGACCGAATACAAACAGTGTAGCTATTCCCTCCGCAAGGCAATCAAACAAGCTAAGCGTCAGTATAGAGACAAAGTAGAGTCGCAATTCAACGGCTCAGACACAAGACGTATGTGGCAGGGTCTACAGACTATCACGGATTACAAAAAGAAAACCAGCCCTGTCTAAACTAAACAACTTCTTTACTCTCTTTGAGGACAATACAGTGCCACTGACACGGCCCGCTACCAAAACCTGCGGGCTCTCCTTCACCGCAGCCAACATGAGTAAAACATTTAAACGTGTTAACCCTCGCAAGGCTGCCGGCCCAGACGGCATCCCTAGCCGCGTCCTCAGAGCATGCGCAGACCAGCTGGCTGGTGTGTTTACGGATATATTCAATCAATCCCTATCCCAGTCTGCTGTTCCCACATGCTTCAAGAGGGCCACCATTTTTCCTGTTCCCAAGAAAGCTAAGGTAACTGAGCTAAACGACTATCGCCCCGTAGCACTCACTTCCGTCATCATGAAGTGCTTTGAGAGACTAGTCAAGGATCATATCATCTCCACCCTACCTGACACCCTAGACCCACTCCAATTTGCTTACCGCCCCAATAGGTCCACAGACGACCAATCGCAATCACACTGTACACTGCCCAAACCCATCTGGACAAGAGGAATACCTATGTAAGAATGTTGTTCATCAATTACAGCTCAGCATTTAACACCCTAGTACCCTTTAAGTTCCTCGGCGTACACATCACGGACAAACTGAAATGGTCCACCTACACAGACAGCATGGTGAAGAAGGGGCAACAGCTCTTCAATCTCAGGAGGCTAAAGAAAGTTGGCTTGTCATCGAAAACACTCAAACTTTTACAGATGCACAATCGAGAGCATCCTGTCGGGCTGTATCACTGCCTGGTACGGCAACTGCTCCGCTCACAACCGTAAGGCTCTCCAGAGGGTGGTGAGGTCAGCACAACACATCACCGGGGGCAAACTAACTGCCCTCCAGGATACCTACACCACCCGATGTCACAGGAAAGCCAAAAAGATCATCAAGGACAAAAACCACCCGAGCCACTGCCTGTTCACCCCGCTATCATCCAGAAGGCGCGGTCAGTACAGGTGCATCAAAGCTGGGACTGAGAGACTGAAAAACAGCTTCTACCTCAAGGCCATCAGACTGTTAAACAGCCATCACTAACATTGAGTTGCTGCTGCCAACATACTGACTCAAATCTCTAGCCACTTGAATAATTAAAAATTGGATGTAATAAGTAGATCACTAGTCACTTTAAACAATGGCACTTTATGTAATGTTTACATACCCTACATTACTCATCTCATATGTATATACTGTACTCTATACCATCTACTGCATCTTGCCTATGCCGTTCGGCCATCGCTCATCCATATATTTTTATGTACATATTCTTATTCATACCTTTACACTTGTGTGTATTAGGTACTTGTTGTGAAATTGTTAGATTACTTGTTAGATATTACTGCATGGTCGGAACTAGAAGCACAAGCATTTCGCTACACTCATATTAAAATATGCTAACCATGTATATGTGACCAATAAAATTTGATTTGATTCGATTTTTGCTTACACAGAGTCAGTCCCATCACTCAGGACAAAACAAGGAACAAGTCATCAATTCTACCCCCAGCCTCATTCTATCAGTCTCTCTCCAATCTCACTATTTACATGTCTCTTCCTTTTCAACATACTCTCTCTCTCTCTGTCAGAGCAGACTTCTCAGGCCCAGACCTGTATCTGGGTGGACCCCTTCATTCATACAGCTGTGTCACCGCAGCCTGCCTGTAAGCTCTAAGAGTTGGCTACAGAGGCCTGTGTCGGAGGTGACCAGGGACATATATATACACAAATATGTATTATTAATTAGAAGCATTTAAAGTTGCCCCCCATGTGAAAGTGTCTCTTTGGCAAATAAGTAATTATGCTGCTTGTCTATATATAATTGCAGGGCTGCAGACAGAGGCTCAGCTCGTCTCATTAGCATCAGAACATATACGGAGGCCTGAACTGGGGGCGGGGGGAAATACATTCCCTATTAATGACCAGGGCGGATGTAAACTGTATTGCACGGGTAGGCAACTAGATTCAGATTCTGATTATTGTTGAAGCGGATGGTCGGGGGGCCGGAACATCATTTATAATAATTTGTACACTGCAAATTGACCACAACTAAGTACAAAAACAGACTGTATTTCAAAATAACAAATATTTAATACATTGATTACATTGAGACATGATCACATCAACAACAAAAAATAATGGAAATACTTGAACAGATTTCCTTAATTAAATACATTTTTAGCTGAATTCCTAGTGATTTGAGATTTCTTGGACCTAAAAATGTACACAAAAAAGAAACACAACAACACAGTGGTCTGTGTCAAGCTGAAGGAAATTAGTGAGAGATAAATATCAGTAAAATAAAGACACAAATATGAATAGGGGAGAAAAAGAAAGATAGAGATCAAGATTGAGTCCGAGATAGATATGTGATCGCAAAAAGGTAGACAGACGGAAAGTTGAGGGCATGTTCCATACCTCATACTGTGTGATGACCCCATTGGGCTCCACAGGCTCCTCCCACTTCAGAAAGATCATATCGTCCAATGGAGTGAAGGTCAGTGACTCTGGGGCAACGCCACCAGGAACTGGAAGAGAAAGCACAACATAAACATTCTGAGAACTCGCAGTTGATTGCATAGGGGGTCATGGGAAGGAAGTGATTACGGATATCTGGTTTCCAACCCTAAAGACAGGCAATTCGAATTGAGGACCAGAAGATTTGGGGAGTGTGTGCCTGGGTGGAAGATTGCATGTGTGTTTGTGTGTACATCTGAGTCTGATTGAAAGATGTTGCTGCTACAGTTCATGCAGGTTTCTTCAACTAACAAGCTCCTCTGACTGTCTGGCTGTCTGTCTGGCTCTGAGGCTGTGGCTCAGATGGGTAAAGTCTAGAGCACTGTCTTGTGGCTGACAGTTAACCTCTTTGGGCTAGGGGGAGGTATTTTGACATCCGGATGAAAAGCATGCCCAAAGTAAACTGCCTGCTACTCAGGCCCGTAAGCTAGGATATGCATATAATTGTTAGATTTGGATAGAAAACACTCTAAAGTGTTAGAATAATGTCTGTGAGTATAACAGAAGTGAAATGGCAGGCAAAACCCCGAGGACAAACCATCCCCCCCAAAAGAAATTCAGCATAACACTGATTTCAATTGCTGGCACTATTATAATAAGGTGAAATCCTCCCCGATTGCAGTTCCTAGGGCTTCCACTAGATGTCAACAGTCTCTAAAAAGAGTTTCAGGCTGGTTTTTGGAAAAATTAGGGAGAAGTTGTAGTTTTTCTAAGTGGCTCCCATTTTGGCCGTAGTGTTTCCAATCGCGTGGAGGAAAGCGTGTTCTTTGTTATTTATCTCCGGTAAAGACAATAACGATTCTCCGTCTTAAATTGGATCATTTATTTGCATATTAGGGTATCTAAGGTTTGATTATAAACGTTGATTGACTTGTTTGGATAAGTTTATTGGTAACGTTTGGGATTCATTTTGTATGCATTTTGAAGGAGGGAAACCGGTGGATTATTGAATGAAGCGTGCCAGCTAAACTTCGTTTTTATGGATATAAAGAAGGACTTAATCGAACAAAAGGACCATTTGTAATGTAACAGACCTTTTGGAATGCCAACAGAAGAAAATCTTCAAAGGTAAGGCATATATTATATCACTATTTCTGATTTACGTGTCACAACTGCCTGGTTGAAATATGGTTTGTCATGCATTTGTGTGCGGGGCGCTGTCCTCAGATAATCGAATGGTTTGCTTTCGCCGTAAAGCCTTTTTGAAATCTGACACCTTGGCTGGATTAACAAGAAGTTAAGCTTTATTTTGATGTATAACACATATATTTTCAAGAATGTTAAATATTTGAATTTAGTATATTTGAATTTCGCACTCTGCAATTTCACCGGATGTTGGCCAGGTGGGACGCTACCGTCCCACGTATCCGTAAGATTAAACCTGCGCTGTCCTCTCTCTCTCTCTCCACAACAGACCTGAGAGGAACACAATGGCCGCAGTGTAATGGCAGGGCCAAGCAGGGAAATGGGCATCCAAACAAGAAACCCAACTGGGTCTGAGACTTTGTCTGAGACAGGGAATCTTGTTTTAACATGGGGATTAGGGACTAGCAGTCAATGGATCTAATAGAGGCCTGAAAAATCAGGGCATTATTCACAAGGCCGTGCATATGTTGAGGACACAGTTGATAGGTTCAGGGACAGAGTTGGCAAAGTTCAACAAGCCCTAGAGATGAATAATGGCTTGTGGTTGTCTGGGACTCATGAACTCTGGGTTGAATCTGTGCATCCGTACGTGTGTGTTTGTGCCAAATAACAGATGTAATTTTATTAGGTCTCCCTGTAGTCTTTTTCATTATTTTCTCTTGCCCAAAGAGAGCTCTGGAAGGTGAAGATAGTGGAGAGAGTCTCTCTCTCTCTCCCCCTCTCCCTCCCTCTCTCTCCAAGTGCTGCTGTTCAAATGACTATGAAATATATTACATTATATTGCAGGAGCACATTGTCCTCAAACTCATGGGAGGACCTTGCAATTTGGAGGTTTCCAAACGCAGCCAATTTCATACTCATAAAATATATTGTACTGTAACCTTGCTCGCTCTCTCTTTCTCTCTGTCTCCCTGTCTTTCTCTCTTTCTCTCCTCTCTCATGGGTGAAGAACTGCTGTGAGCAATGTTTCATTGTCTCTCGCTCTCTCCTCTCTCTCATGGGTCAAAAACTGCTGTGAGCAATGTTTCATTGCATAGTACATTTTCTCTGACCTACATCTTCAATCCATCTAGGGGAAATGTATATTAAAATGTGCTTAATCCGCTGTTGTATTCAGGAACATGTTAAGAGAAAAAACAAGCAAAATAATTTCACCATTTCGCTGGTGGCCATGACTCTGACTGACTGATTAATTTTTTATCTGCTTTCATTTAAAAGGCTTATCTTCCATTTAGTTATGCTGATCCTGCTTATTTTGCAAGTCAATGTGTGTTTTTTCGCCCTCTTACTGTATTTAATAACTGGAGGCAGGATAACTTAGTGTACCCAGCACACAATCATAGTGTACCCAGCACACAATTATACAATACTTATATGCCTACTTAAAGCTACTCAGTGAGGAAAGTATAGTCGGTTATACAACCTTGATTATATAACAGTATTTTTTATATCTATCAAACAACTGTAAAATTGCCAATCAATGAATTGGGTCCTGCCACTTAAATTGGATCCGATTCCACTACTCAATACATGGTTATGTAGGTTAGGCACTGCATTGACCACTACTGGGTCCAACACTCTGGGTTTCATATCAATTACAATGCATGCTAAGTAATAAAGTCCACTCACTGTCCTCCTCGGTCTGGAAGGTGACCTCTCTGCTCATCTTCTTGCCCTAGACTATAACTTTACAATGCATGTTGGGTAATAGAGTCCACTTACTGTCCTCCTCAGTTTGAAAGGTGACCTCTCTGCTCTCCTTCTTGCCTTCTGGGTTTTCCAGCGCCAGCCGGACGTGGACGGATCGGAACGGGGGCAGGTCCCTCAGGGTGAAGTGTGATTGGTTCCTCTCCACAGAGAGACACTCCCTCACTGTGGCGTTGTTCCCTGCGCTGCCCCCTGCAGGCGTGGAGTAGCGGTAGCAGAGAGAGACAGAGTAGGTATGGCAGCGCGTCAGGTTGTAGCCCAGAGGTTCCCACTGTAAGGTTAGTTGACGAGGCTGAATCTCCGTCGCTGTGAGGCCTCGCAACGCACGCATGGGCTCTGGTGGAGAGATGGAGGGAGGAGAGATGGAGGGGGAGATGGAAGGGAAGAGGGGTGGGTGGGAGAGCGAGCCAGAGGCAGAGAAAGAGACAGAGAGAGAGACAGAGAAAGAAAGACAGTGTGAGATGGAGTGATGAAGAAAAATAGAAAGATAAGGAGAAATAGACAGACGGTTGGTTAGATGATTACTTTCTAAACTCACCACAGGAAGCTGGATAAAGATTAAAAACACCCTGGAGAGACTGGGAAGAAGGGAGGAGGAGGGAGAGATGTACAACAATAACACATTATTAATATAATCTCACGCATCCTTTAATTCTTACAGAGCACAGGCTGCTCAGCTCCAGATCCAAAGGCGATGCCCTATTAGCTGAGATGATGGGATATGGAACTTGCTAATTACTGCTGCCATGTGTGAGACTGGGGTGACGGATCCCTGTGTCCCTGTCATGACTGCAGTCACAGATGCTGCTAAGGTAGAACCTATTCCCTCCAATAGTGCACTACTGGGACCTGGTCAAAAGGAGAGCACTATATGCCATTTGGGATGAAGATGAGAACCCCATTAGGAAGGCTGCTATATGAAATCATGGCTCATTATTAGATTAATCACACTACCACCCACCCAGGCTGCCCTCCCCGTCTCTGTCTGTTTGTCTGTCCAGCAGCACACCCCCTCGCAGCCCACACAAACACCACGGCAGCCGACAGACATCCAGGCCCACAGACTCAGGTTGATGAGACTAATCAAAGGGACAAGCCAGGGGCGGGAGAGAGAGGAGGGTGGACAGAGGGGTGGATGGCGTGGAGGGGTATATCAGACTGGCTGTCAGCCCCCTTCTGGGCTCTGCTGGCTCCAGCTCATCTCCTCTCTCCCTCCATCTTCCTCCTTTTCCCTCTCGTCTTAAACCATGTCAGTGAGCTAACAGAGAGGACATCTTCTCACCAGGGGTCAACTGTTGTTATGAACACAATCAGCCTCGCTCTACTCCGACCTACAGGTCACACGGTGTTACAGATACAATCACAGCGTCAGGAGGGAGAGGAAGGAGGGAGGGATGGATGGAGGAGAGGTCTGGTAGTGCCAGTTGGACCCATCATTGAGTCACTGTCTTGGGTTAAGAGAGGCTAAAGCCTCTGACGTTTATAGGAAGAAGCTGGGTGATACACATCTATGCCCCAGGGGGAGAGATGGAGGGAGGGAACGGTCTAGTTGTGTCATGTCAGGGGAAAAAATCTGCCTGTTTCCAATTTGCCCAATGTGCCTCCCCAAAAGACCAAAGATTGCAGCCAGAGATGTTGTACTCTTCTTTGTTCTCCTGCAATGAGTGAGGTAAACTGGTGACATGTCTGAAATACACACTGAAGAATTATTTATTAGAATATCGGACGTTAATATTCAAATACTAGTGTGAGTATTCATTTTTGCTAGCTAGCTAGCTTATCTAGTCTATTCCAGTCAAGACAGGCACTGTTATATGGGATGATTAATAACGTGGCTGCTACAAGTTAGGTAGTCTGGCTGTAGCCGAGTAGCATCTCTCTCTCTGCCTCCATCTACTCGCTCTCATTTCACCGGCGCGGAACCTCCACAGCTGTAGCAATAGAGCCTCAGCCTCTCCCTCGCACAGCATTGCTCAGGTTAAAAACGTAACTTTAAAAACACATGTATTTCGAATATCCGACAAAAATTCATGACACTATTCGAATAGTGAAATTATTTCACAACCCAATTGCTATTCTACATCAGTTAAAACTTGAGAAGGATTCATCAAAAGCCTTCTTTCCAGGGACGTAGGTGTATTAAAACATATTCTAAAAAAGCCCCAGATTAACTGAAGGTGATTGGATGAACTTGTTTTTCAGGCAAGGGCTGCTGTCATTTCCTGTTTCTAGCCCAAAACGTTCTGTGCTGGACAGGAAGAGGGGATATGAGACAGCTTGATCTAGAGCATGAGTGTCCAATCCAGCCAGCAGGTAGTTATATATATTTTACTCTATATTTATTTTATTTTATATATCTACACAGTGCATTTGGAAAGTATTCAGACCCTTTGACTTTTTTCACATTTTGTTACTTTTACAGCCTTATTCTAAAATGAAATTTAAAAAAATATATTTCCTCAATATACTCACAATACCCCATAATAACAAAGGAAAAACTATTTTGGGGAAATTTTTGCAAATGTGTAACAGTATAACTTTCGTCCGTCCCCTCGCCCCGGGCTCAAACCAGGCACCCTCTGCACACATCAACAACAGTCACCCACAAAGCATCGTTACCCATCGCGCCACAAAAGCCCCTGTCCTTGCAGAGCAAGGGGAACAACTACTTCAGGTCTCAGAGCGAGTGACGTCAACGATTGAAACGCTATTAGCACGCACCACCGCTAACTAGCTAGCCATTTCACATCGGTTACACTCACTCCCCTTTCGACATCCTCCTTTTCCGCAGCAACCAGTGATACAGGTCACGGCACCAATGTAACAGTATAACTTTCGTCCGTCCCCTCGCCCTGACCCGGGCGCGAACCAGGGACCCTCTGCACACATCAACAACAGTCACCCACAAAGCATCGTTACCCATCGCGCCACAAAAGCCGCGGCCCTTGCAGAGCAAGGGGAACAACTACTTCAGGTCTCAGAGCGAGTGACGTCACCGATTGAAATGCTATTAGCGCGCACCACCGCTAACTAGCTAGCCATTTCACATCGGTTACAAATGTATACTTTAAAAAAAACTGAAATATAACAGTTACATAAGTATTCAGACCCTTTACTCACTACTTTGTTGAAGAACCTTCGGCAGTGATTACAGCATTGAGTTTTCTGGGGAATGACGCTACAAGCTTAGCACACCTGTATTTGGGGAGTTTTTCACATTCTTCTCTGCAGATATTCTCAAGGTTGGTTGGGGAGCGTCGCTGCACAGCTATTTCCAGGTCTGTCCGGAGTTGTTCGATGGGGTTCAAATCCAGGCTCTGGCTGTGCCACTCAAGGACATTCAGAGACTTTTCCCAAAGCCACTCCTGCGTTGTCTTGGCTGTGTGCTTAGGGTCGTTGTCCTGTTGGAAGGTGAACTTTCGCCCCAGTCTGTGGTCCTAAGCACTCTGGGGCAGGTTTTCATCAAGGTTCATCTTTCCCTCGATCCTGACTCTTCTCCCAGTCCCTGTTGCTGAAAAAGATCCCCACAGCATGACACTGCCACCAAAATGCTTCACTGTAGGGATCGTGCCAGGTTTCCTCCAGATGTGATGCATGGCATTCAGTCCAAATAGTTAAATCTTGGTTTCATCAGACCAGAGAATCTTGAATCTAGCTCTACAGACAAATCCTTCAACCTCATGCCTTGGCCATTTTTTTACACCTTTATTTAACTAGGCAAGTCAGTTAAGAACAAATTCTTATTTTTAATGACAGCCTAGGAACAGTTGGTTAACTGCCTTGTTCAGGGGCAGAATGACAGATTTTTACCTTGTCAGCTCAGGGATTCAATCGTGCAACATTTCAGTTACTAGTCCAACGCTCTAACCACTAGGCTACCTGCCACCCCATACACTGTCAACTATGGGAGCTTATATATACAGGTGTGTGCCTTTACATCTCAAGAATGATCAATGGAAACAGGATGGACCTGAGCTAAATTTCAAGCCTCATAGCAAAGACTCTGAATACTTATGTAAATAAGGTATTTCTGTTTTGGATTTTTTATTCATTTGCAAACATTTCTAAAAACCTGTTTTCGCTTTGGCATTATGGGGTGTTGTGTGTAGATTGATGAGGAAAATGTTTTATTTAATCATTTTAGAATAAGGCTGTAATGTAACAAAATGTGGAAAAAGTCAAGGGGTCTGAATAGTTTCCGATTGCACTGTATATACTTACAATACCAGTCAAAACTTTGGATACTCATTCAAGGGTTTTTCTTCATTTTTACTATTTTCTACATTGCAAAATAATAGTAAAGACATCAAAACTATGAAATAACACATATGAAATCATGTAGTAACAAAAAAAGTGTTAAACAAATCCAAATATATTTCCTGTTTGAGATTCTTCAAGGTAGCCACCCTTTGCCTTGATGACAGCTTTGCACACTCTTGGCATTGTCTCAACCAGCTTCATGAGGAATGCTTTTCCAACAGTCTTTAAGGAGTTCCCACATATGCTGAGCACTTGTTGGCTGCTTTTCCTTCACTCTGCGGTCCAACTATTCTCAATTGGGTTGAGGTCAGGTGATTATGGAGGCCAGGCCATCTGATGTAGCACTCCATCACTCTCCTTCTTGGTCAAATATTCCTAACACAGCCTGGAGGTGTGTCTTGGGTCATTGTCCTGTTGAAAAACAAATGATAGTCCCACTAAGAACAAACCAGATGGGATGGCGTATCGCTGCAGAATGCTGTGGTAGCCATGCAGGTTAAGTGTGCCTTGAATTCTAAATAAATCACTGACAGTGTCACCAGCAAAGCACCTCCACACCATCACACCATCACGCCTCCTCCTCCATTCTTCACGGTGGGAAGCGCACATGTCTCACAAAGCCACAGTGGTTGGAACCAAAAATCTTCAATTTGGACTAATCAGACCAAAGGACACAATTCCACCGGTCTAATGTCCATTGCTCGTGTTTCTTGGCCCAAGCCAAGTCTCTTCTTCTTGTTGTCCATTAGTAGTGATTTCTTTTCTTTGCAGCAATTCGAACATGAAGGCCTGATTCACGTAGTCTCCTCTGAACAGTTGATGTGGAGATGTCTGTCACTTGAACTCTGTGAAGCATTTATTTGGGCTGCAATTTCTGAGTCTGGTAACTCTAATGAACATCCTCTGCAGCAGACGTAACTGTGGGTCTTCCATTCCTGTGTCTGTCCTTATGAGAGCCAGTTTCATCATAGCGCTTGATGGTTTTTGCGACCGCACTTGAAGAAACTTTCAAAGTTCTTGAAATGTTCCGCATTGACTGACCATGTCTTAAAGTAACGATGGACTGTCATTCTCTTTGTGGCCGTGATTGGGAGTCTCATCGGGCGGCGCACAATTGGCCCAGCGTCGTCCGGGTTTGACCGGTGTAGGCCGTCTGGTAAATAAGAATTTGTTCTTAACTGACTTGCCTAGTTAAATAAAGGTTAAATAAATAAAAAGATTTAAAACCTGAGCTGTTCTTGCCATAATATGGACTTGGTCTTTTACCAAATAGGGCTATCTTTTGTATACCACCCCAACCTTGTCACAACACAACTGATTGGCTCAAACACATTAAGAAAACTTCTTTGGAATCGGTGTCCCTTCCACGGGACGGTTGAGCTAACATAGGCTAATGCGATTAGCATGAGGTTGTAAGTAACAAGAACATTTCCCAGGACATAGACTTATCTGATATTGTCAGAAAGCTTAAATTCGTGTTAATCTAACTGCACTGTCCAATTTACAGTAGCTATTACAGTGAAATAATACCATGCTATTGTTTGCGGAGAGTGCACAATTTTGATCATGAAAAGCTATTAATAAACAAATTAGGCACATTTGGGCAGTCTTGATAGAACATTTTAAACAGAAATTCAATGTTTCATTGAATCAGTCTAAAACTTTGCACATACACTTGCATTTCTCTTGCATTTCTCTTGCATTTCAAAGATGATGGCACAAAAAATACAAAAGAATGGTTCGTTTTTTCTTTGTATTGTCTTTTACCAGATCTATTGTGTTATATTCTCTTACATTTCCACAAACTTTAAAGTATTTCCTTTAAAATGGTACCAAGAATATGCATATCCTTGCTTCAGGGCCTGAGCTACAGGCAGTTTGATTTGAGTATGTCATTTTAGGCGAAAATTGGAAAAAAAGGGGCGGTTAAGGAGGTTAAAAAGAAATTCCACAAATTAACTTTTAACAAGGCACACCTGTTAATCGAAATGCATTCCAGGTGACTACCTCATGAAGCTGGTTGAGAGAATGCCAAGAGTGTGCAAAGTTGTCATCAAGGCAAAGGGTGGCTGGCTACTTTTGAAGAATTAAATATAAAATATATTTTAATGTGTTTAACACTTTTTTGGTTACTACATTATTACATATGTGGTATTCTACGTTGTAGAATAATAGTGAAGACATCAAAACTATGAAATAACACATACGGAATCATGTAACAAAATAAAGTGTGTAAAAAAATCTAAATATATTTCAGCCAATCAGTGGTGTTGTGACAATGTAGGGTTGGTATACAGAAGATAGCCCTATTTGATAAAATGGCAAGTCCATATTATGGCAAGAACAGCTCAAATAAGCAAAGAGAAACGACAATCCGTTATTACTTTAAGACATGAAGGTCAGTCAATGCGGAAAATTTCAAGAACTTTGAAAGTGCTCAGCATACAGTATGTGGGAACTCCTTCAAGACTGTTGGAAAAGCATTCCAGGTGACTACCTCATGAGGCTGGTTGAGACAATGCCAAGAGTGTGAAAAGCTGTCATCAAGGCATAGGGTGGCTACTTTGAAGAATATAAAATATAAAATATATTTTGATTTGTTTAGCACTTTTTTGGTTACTACATGATTCCATATGTGTTATTTCATAGTTTTGATGTCTACACATCATTCAATGTAGAAAATAGTATAAATAAAGAAAAACCCTTGAATGAGTAGGTGTGTCCAAATATTTGATTGGTACTGTATATTAGACAACAAACTCAATATGCTTTAAAATATACTTTAAAATGTATTTATTCATGACTGTTCAGCTTGCTAATAATCACATTGAAAATTCCCAAAACAATGGATAGAGGACTATTTTGGTCAAATTTTGACAGCAAGGAAATATAACCAATATCCAATACGGCCCTCCGGACCTCGTTGAAGACCGAATGTGGCCCCCGGGGCAAAAGGAGTTTGACACCCCTGATCTAGAGCATGTAGTGTCACAGGGGCTCTCTTTGCTCTCTCTTCCCAGAGATCGAGGCTCACATCTGGGCATGGGGAGCAGACAGGAGGTGGGCGACTGGAGCCTCATGACAGGAGGGATCAGAGACTATGATAGATGACAAGGCGTCATGTCGGTCCACTTGACACATCTACAGAGAGCTGTTTCATAAAGATGAGCACTGAGTTCTGGGGAGGGTAAGTGCAGATAAGTGTGTGTGTGTGTGTGTGTGTGTGTGTGTGTGTGTGTGTGTGTGTGTGTGTGTGTGTGTGTGTGTGTGTGTGTGTGTGTGTGTGTGTGTGTCTGTGTGTGTGTGTGTGTGTGTGTGTGTGTGAGGGGGAGTGTAGTACATGTAAGTGTCGGAGAGTAGGCTGCAGGTTGTTCATTCTACTGTATAATTACATTTTTTTGTATTTTTTTATTTAACCTTTATTTAACTAGGCAAGTCAGTTAAGAACAAACTCTTATTTGTGTACCTGTCCATGCATACACACCGGCTTCTAAAGAGGTACCTACATATATATCAGCCACTGAGCACTATAATCCACACACACATCCTCTCAACCGGTGGACAGCAGGCCATTAGAGTATGTGTTTGTATGTTGTTGTCCTGGTGTTATGGAGGATGTTATTATATGTGAATTCTCACTGCCGTTCCTGAAGGGATGAATAACGTTGAAGGAATGGAATAGAAAGGAGTAGAGTAGAACAGAATAGAACAGAAGCTAGGTTTGGGTTTAGACCTGTTCAGCCCCCTTAACTCACCTGCACACTTGGTCCTGCTGACCAGGGGGGGTCCAGGCGCCCCTGTGCCTCCCTCCCCTGGTCGGGTCAGTAAAACACTGATACGGTACTCTGTGTCCGGCTCCAGATGCCACACCTTACAATAGAGTAGAGGAGAAACATGTTTTCTATTATTTAGCAAAGACATGATTAGCATTTAAAATAAAATCAACGTTGATGTTTTTGTAATTGAGAGTTATTTAATAACAACCGTTTTTAAATAAGAACTTGTAATAATTCTTAACAATCAATGATTTTGCATGCATGCATATACACACACACACACACACACACACACCTTATAAGTGAGCGAGCCAACGCCATGTGTCTCCGACCATGGTGATTGGCTGGCGCGGTACTCGATCTCGCGACGGATCACGGGGCCGTCTCCCACGATGGAGTTTGTGTTGAGTTGGATGATCAGGTAGGTGGGGCCAGCCCGGAGCAGCTGGGGTGGAGCGATGGGGGTGGGGGGCACTGCCAGGGTGAAGGGGGAGAGGAGCGGGTACAGTGTTATACAGAAGAGTTTTGAGTGACTGAGTGAGTGCATGCAGGAGTGTAGTGGAGGGTTACATTTAAAAAAAAAATTAACCCTCTGGTACAGTGTGATGTTGTCATTTACAGTAGTATAACCTTTTATCTAACACAATATACAGTTAACGAGATAACTGAGACAATGCCCTAGTATTACTGTGTCTACAGTTTGTCAACTCCTCGTTTCTATCAGCAATGACATATAATGATAGAAACCCTAATCTATGTGAACCCTGCTCATTATAAAAACACCATCAGTTGCTGTCAAATGAACAGAGATACAAATGAAATACAATGATCCATAGTTGTACGGTTGTTTACCAGTGAGACTAATTAAAACAGTACAATACAGACACGTACAGTCCATCATCACTTTATGAATTTTTACAGAACGCCAAAAAAAAAAAAAAAGACGTCAGAATTTCAATAGAATAAGCAATAACTATCTTCTCTCGCACAGAAAAAAAGGGAAGTCAAGGGTTTTTCATGTTTCGCACGTTTCTTGTTTTATAATTTCCCTAGTGTTATTTCTGCTCGGCTAGAGCGTTGACTCACACAATCTTTTAATCACTTTCAGATTATGATTTCCGAGAGGCACTTGAAGGGAAGGGAATGTTTAATTTTCACCATAATGAACGCGAATTATTTGCATGAGTGATTGCGTGAGTAAAGCTGCCTGTCCTTTCACCGTTAGACAAAGAGACACATACACACACGCACACACACACGACCCTCATCAAGCGAGGACACCTCATTACAGCAACATGTAGAGGGAAAAATAATGTTTACACAATGACACAGAGTAAATGACATATAGATGTAAGAATACATCGCTTCCACAATATACAGGAGAGATATGAGAGACATTTTGTTAGTTCAGAACATATTTCCAATGTAAACTCGGCAAAAAAAGAAACGTCCCTTTTTCAGGACCCTGTCTTTCAAAGATAATTCGCAAAAATCCAAATAATTTCACAGATCTTCATTGTAAAGTGTTTAAACACTGTTTCCCATTGTCACGATCGTCTTCTTGATAGACAGTAGACCAAGGCGCAGCGTGTGCAAAATACATCTCTTTATTTTGGAAGAGAGAAAACCACGAAAACGAACACTATACACAAACTAACAAAACAACAAACGACCGTGAAGCTAAATAACGTAAGTGCACAGACAAGCAACAAACGTTCAACATAGACAATTACCCACAAATACCTAAAGCCTATGGCTGCCCTAAATATGGCTCCCAATCAGAGACAACCATAAACAGCTGTCTCTGATTGAGAACAAAATCAGGCAACCATAGACTTTCCTAAACACCTACACTGAACACTACCCCATACATACAAAAAAAAACTTAAACAAACACACACCCTAAACTAGACAAAACACACAAAGACAACCCACCCCAACTCACGCCCTGACCAACTAAATAAATAAAAGAAAAAGGAACAATAGGTCAGGAACGTGACATAACCCCCCCCTTAAGGTGCGAACTCCGGGCGCACCAGCATAAAGTCTAGGGGAGGGTCTGGGTGGGCGTCTGTCCACGGTGGCGGCTCTGGCACTGGTCGTGGTCCCCACCCCAACATAGCCACTACCCGCTTTCGTAGCCTCCTCCAAATGGCCACCCTCCACATTAACCCCACTGGATTAAGGGGCAGCACCGGACTAAGGGGCAGCACCGGACTAAGGGGCAGCACCGGACTAAGGGGCAGCACCAGGATAAGGGGCAGCACCAGGATAAGGGGCAGCACCAGGATAAGGGGCAGCTCCGGACTGAGGGACGGCAGCTCCGGACTGAGGGACGGATCCTGGCTGGATGGCTCTGGCGGATCCTGGCTGGATGACGGCTCTGGCGGATCCTGGCTGGATGACGGCTCTGGCGGATCCTGGCTGGACGGCTCATGGCTGGCTGACGGATCTGGCTGCTCATGGCTGGCTGACGGATCTGGCTGCTCATGGCTGGCTGACGGATCTGGCTGCTCATGGCTGGCTGACGGATCTGGCTGCTCATGGCTGGATGACGGATCTGGCTGGTCATGGCTCGCTGACGGCTCTGGCTGGTCATGGCTCGCTGACGGCTCTGGCTGGTCATGGCTCGCTGACGGCTCTGGCTGGTCATGGCTCGCTGACGGCTCTGGCTGGTCATGGCTCGCTGACGGCTCTGGCTGGTCATGGCTCGCTGACGGCTCTGGCTGGTCATGGCTCGCTGACGGCTCTGGCTGGTCATGGCTCGCTGACGGCTCTGGCTGGTCATGGCTGGCGGAAGGCTCTGGCTGGTCATGGCTGGCGGAAGGCTCTGGCTGATCCTGTCTGGCGGAAGGCTCTGGCTGATCCTGTCTGGCGGAAGGCTCTGGCTGATCCTGTCTGGCGGAAGGCTCTGGCTGATCCTGTCTGGCGGAAGGCTTTGGCTGATCCTGTCTGGCGGAAGGCTCTAGCGGCTCCTGTCTGGCGGAAGGCTCTAGCGGCTCCTGTCTGGCGGAAGGCTCTAGCGGCTCCTGTCTGGCGGAAGGCTCTAGCGGCTCCTGTCTGGCGGGCGGCTTTGCAGGCTCATAGCAGACGGGCGGCTTTGAGGGCTCAGTACAGACGGGCAGTTCATGCGGCGCTTGGCAGACGGACAGTTCAGACGGCGTTGGGCAGACGGGCAGTTCAGGCGCCGTTGGGCAGACGGGCAGTTCAGGCGCCGCTGGGCAGACGGCAGCCTCTGGCCGGCTGAGACGCACTGTAGGCCTGGTACGTGGTACCGGAACTGGAGTTACCGGGCTAAAGACACGCACCTTCAGGCTAGTGCGGGGAGCAGGAACAGGGCACACTGAGTTCTCGAAGCGCACTATAGGACTGGTGCGTGGTACCGGGACTGGTGGTACCGGGCTGAGGGCACGCACCTCAGGGCGAGTGCGGGGAGAAGGATCAGTGCGTACAGGGCTCTGGAGACGCACATGAGGCTTGATGCGTGGTGCCGGAACTGGTGGTACCGGGCTGGGGACACGCACCTGAAGGCTAGTGCGGGGAGAAGGAACAGGGCATACTGGACCCTGGAGACGCACATTAGGCCTAGTGCGTGGTGCCGGCACTGGTGGTACCGGGCTGGAGACACGCATCTCAGGACTAGTGCGGGGAGCAGCAACAGGGCACACTGGACTCTCAAGGCGTACTATAGGCCTGGTGCGTGGTACCGGCACTGGTGGTACCGGGCTGAGGGCACGCACATCAGGGCGAGTACGGGGAGAAGGAACAGTGCGTACAGGGCTCTGGAGACGCACAGGAGGCTTGATGCGTGGTGCCGGAACTGGAGGCACTGGACTGGAGACACGCACCACAGGGAGAGTACGTGGAGGAGGAACAGGGCTCTGGAGACGCACAGGAGGCTTAGTGCGTGGTGTCAGCACTGGTGGTACTGGGCTGGGGACACGCACCACAGGGCTAGTGCGAGGAGCAGTAACAGGACGCACAGGGCTCTGGAGACGCACAGGAGGCTTTGTGCGTGCTGTAGGCACTGTCTTAACCAGACGGCTAGCACGCACCTCAGGACGAGTATGGAGAGCTGTTCCCGATGACATTAAGTCACCAACACGTTCATTCGGACGGATGCCGTGCCTCATGCACCAAACCAATACATCCCTCATAACTCTCTCCTCCAATTTCTCCATTAACTCCTTTACTGTCTCTGCGTCACTCTCCTCCAAATCCGCCCTCACCGGCTCCTTACGGTAAACAGGAGGAGTTGGCTCACGTCTCCCGACTGACCCAACTAAACTACCCGAGAGCCCCCCCCCCCCCAAGAAATTTTTGGGTTTGACTTACGGGCTTCCAGCCTTGTTTCCGTGCTGCCTCCTCATATCGCCGCCTCTCTGCTTTCGCTGCCTCCAGCTCAGCTTTGGGGCGGCGATATTCTCCTGGTTGAGCCCAGGGTCCTTTTCCGTCCAATATTTCCTCCCATGTCCACGAGTCCTGGTTTCTTTGTTGCGCTCTCCCACGCCGCTTGGTCTTTGGTTGGTGGGTAATTCTGTCACGATCGTCTTCTTGATAGACAGTAGACCAAGGCGCAGCGTGTGCAAAATACATCTCTTTATTTTGGAAGAGAGAAAACCACGAAAACGAACACTATACACAAACTAACAAAACAACAAACGACCGTGAAGCTAAATAACGTAAGTGCACAGACAAGCAACAAACGTTCAACATAGACAATTACCCACAAATACCTAAAGCCTATGGCTGCCCTAAATATGGCTCCCAATCAGAGACAACCATAAACAGCTGTCTCTGATTGAGAACAAAATCAGGCAACCATAGACTTTCCTAAACACCTACACTGAACACTACCCCATACATACAAAAAAAAACTTAAACAAACACACACCCTAAACTAGACAAAACACACAAAGACAACCCACCCCAACTCACGCCCTGACCAACTAAATAAATAAAAGAAAAAGGTACAATAGGTCAGGAACGTGACACCCATGCTTGTTCAATGAACCATAAACAATTATTGAACATGCACCTGTGGAACGGTCGTTAAGACACTAACAGCTTACAGACGGTACGCAATTAAGGTCACAGTTATGAAAACTTAGGACACTTAAAAAGGCCTTTCTACTGACTCTGAAAAACACCTGAAGAAAGATGCCCAGGGTCCCTGCTCATCTGCGTGAACATGCCTTAGGAATGCTGCAAGGAGGCATGAGGACTACAGATGTGGCCAGGGCAATAAATTGCAATGTCCGTACTGTGAGACGCCTATGACAGCGCTACAAGAAGACAGGATGGACAGTTGATCGTCCTCGCAGTGGCAGACCACGTGTAACAACACCTGCACAGGATCGGTACTTCCGAACATCACACCTGTGGGACAGATACAGGATGACAACAACAACTGCCCGAGTTACACCAGGAACACACAATCCCTCCATCAGTGCTCAGACTGTCCGCAATAGGCTGAGAGAGGCTGGACTGAGGGCTTGTAGGCCTGTTGTAAGGCAGTCGCGGTTTTGTCTCACCAGGGGTGCTGGTCGGATTCGCGTTTATCGTCGAAGGGATGAGCGTTAAACTGAGGCCTGTACCCTGGAGCGGGATCGATTTGGAGGTGGAGGGTCCATCATGGTCTGGGGCGATGTGTCACAGCATCATTGGACTGAGCTTGTTGTCATTGCAGGCAATCTCAACGCTGTGTGTTACAGGGAAGACATCCTCCTCCCTCATGTGGTACCCTTCCTGCAGGCTCATCATGACATGACCCTCCTTCATGACAAAGCCACCAGCCATACTGCTCGTTCTGTGAATGATTTCCTGCAAGACAGGAATGTCAGTGTTCTGCCATGGCCAGCGAAGAGCCCGGATCTCAATCCCATTGAGCACGTCTGGGAACTGTTGGATCGGAGCTTGCAGGTGGGAACTTGCAGGTGCCTTGGTGGAAGAGTGGGGTAACATCTCACAGCAAGAACTGGCAAATCTGGTGCAGTCCATGAGGAGGAGATGCACTGCAGTACTTAATGCAGCTGGTGGCCAAACCAAATACTGACTGTTACTTTTGATTTTGACCCACCCTTTGTTCAGGGACACATTATTCCATTTCTGTTAGTCACATGTCTGTGGAACGTGTTCAGTTTATGTCTCAGTTGTTGAATCTTGTTATGTTCATACAAATATTTACACATGTTAAGTTTGCTGAAAATAAACGCAGTTTACAGTGAGAGGATGTTTCTTTTTTGCTGAATTCATGTGTGTGTGTGTGCATTTTAACATGTGTGTTTGTGCGTGTGTGCGTGTGATTGACTAAGGGTGCCAGTGAGTGAGTGCTTGTGTGCATGTCTCACATTAGGAGAAGCTGTTGGAAGTGGTTGGGTGGGGAAGGAGGTAGAACATACTGTATGGGGGAGGGCGTTAAGAGATCCCAGAATGGTAGCTAGGTGTCATGGTGGGTTGGAGGTGTCATAGGGGAGGTGTTGTGTGGTGCAGTCGTACAGGACTCCTTTCAATCAAAACCTGACTATACGGACTGGCCGTACTATACCTCTGACGATGAGCTCGGCAAAGTTAGACACAGCAGCTCCGCGGGTGGACTCTGTGATGCAGCGATACAGGTCCTGCTCCCCTCTCTCAGCCGCCACCTGGAAGGTGGCCATCAGACGCTTGTGGCTCAGACGCTGGATAGAGGACGCAGCCACAACCACACCGTTACGACGCTGCAGAGAGAGAGGGAGCGAGAGAAAGTCACGCTAACTGAGCCATGCACAGGTGATCATGTTTACCTGTGTAGCCACCACCTTTGTCACTGCCACCAAAAACTCAGTCACAGAGAGAGAGCGAGAGTTAGGTTAGCCAAACTGACCCACATAGATTGTGATGTTTATACTGTGTGGCCATGAGATATAGCCCTAAATAATAGGATTGTGAGTGGGAAGGAAGGATACAGGGAAAAGATGAGAGAGAGATGAGGTATCGTGGGAGGTGGAGACATTGAATCAATTCTAAATATCACAGAGACCATCTTGGCATGGTGGGCTGCTGACAGAACAGCCACACGCATAGATATACACACACACACGCAGACAACTAGTGCTAATATGTGATCGCTCGATGCACACGAGCGCTCGGATCAACGAGGGGGACAGGAAATCACAACCCGTCGCCTGTCATACACACACACACACTCAAAGCGTGAAGTTTTTCCAGGTGCAGGCTATACGCTGCTCTGCTCTCAGAATAATGTAAGCAGGATGCTATATAAGCTAGCCCGTCACCCCGTTCTCTCCTGCTTTTCACCAGTAAGTGGCTTCGACAGCTGGAGTTGTGAATTGGTATTGGGGGGGGGTTGTATTATTGGGTTAATCATTTCCATAAGCCCATAGTATGCTGGACCACATTTTCATTACTGTAGGTTATTGTATGCACAGACACAGGTGTGTGTGTTTGTTCAGCTATAAACCACAGCCCCATCACATCTCAATGTACATTCATTCAGTCAAAACAAACAGACAATCCTAAAGCTTGTTACACAAATGAAACATACAGTATTAAACCTGTATGTCTTCCATCTCTCCCCCTCTCTTCCCCTTAGGCCCATATCATACAATAATTATGAGTTTCCGTGGTAACTAATTCATTCAGGATTCCAATTGAACACAAACAAACGTCAACGTTGTCTAAAGATCTGAACAGAATCAGAAATAGAACAAGTACAACTCTGACAGAAGGACAAAAGACTGCAAGACAAAAAAAGTATTAATTGAATAAGAATTCTTATGCAACAATTTGTTTATTTAAACAGACACATGAGAGCGGGGAAGTTAAGACAGAGAGAACTCAGTAGGTCCAGAGAGCCACCTCACAGCAGAGGAGATCAAAGAGAAAGTAGCAATTAGTGTTGAGGAGAGTAACAGAGAGAAACACACACACACACACACACACAATTCCAGAGTTGAGGAGAGAAACAGGCAGAAACACATGGTGCTAAGGATCAAACAGCACCCTACACAGCTAATATAGAAACAGAACACTATAATGGGCTGAGGAAATGTCTTGTTGTTCCTGCTGTTAACCAATCCATGCTAACCTTCATGAGTACAGTGGGTTAGAGTCAGAGCAAACATTGGAATCTTGTTTGAACTGGGTAAACTGGGAGACGCTGTATGGTTCAACATACAGTATGTGTATTGTGTACAACATGTGTTCAGTCCAATATGGGTGATATGAGTCATAATACTGTCATGCATCCTTGTGAAAGAGATGTATTTCAACTTGTCCATTATGGCGTTTTTTTGTAATATACAGTGCATTCAGAAAGTATTCAGACCCCTTCCCTTTTCCACATGTTGTTATGTTACAGCCTTATGTTACATTCCAAAATGGATTAAACATATTCATTCCCTCATCATTGTACACACAATACCCCAGAATGACGAAGGGAAAACAGGTTTTAAGACATTTTTGCAAATGTACTACAAATAAAAACAGAAATAGCTTATTAACCTAAGTATTCAAACACTTTGCTATGAGACTTGAAATTGAGCTCAGGTCCATCCTGTTTCCATTGATTATTTTTGAGATGTTTCTACAACTTGATTGGAGTCCACCTGTGGTAAATTCAATTGATTGGACATGATTTGGAAAGGCACACACCTGTCTATAAGGTCCCACAGTTGACAGTGCATGTCAGAGCAAAACCAAGCCATGAGGTCGAAAGAATTGTCCATAGAGCTCCGAGACAGGATTGTGTCGAGGCACAGATCTGGGGAAGGGTACCAAAAAATGTCTGCAGCATTGAAGGTACGCAAGAAGACAGTGGCCTCCGCAAGAACACACCTACAATACACAGTGGCCTCCGTCATTCTTAAATGGAAGAAGTTTGTAACCACCAAGACTCTTCCTAGAGCTGGCCGCTCGGACAAACTGAGCAATCGGGGGAGAAGGGCCTTGGTCAGGGAGGTGACCAAGAACCTGATGGTCACTCTGACAGAGCTCCAGAGTTCTTCTGTGGAGATGGGAGAACCTTCCAGAAGGACAACCATCTGTGCAGCACTCCACCAATCAGGCCTTTATGGTAGAGTGGCCAGACAGAAGTCACTCTTCAGTAAAAAGCACATGGCAGCCCGCTTGGAGTTTGCCAAAAGCCACCTAAAGAACTCTCAGACCATGAGAAACAAGATTCTCTGGTCTGATGAAACCAAGCTTGAACTCTTTGGCCTGAATGTCAAACAGCACATCTGGAGGAAACCTGGCACCATCCCTACGGTGAAGCATGGTGGTGGCAGCATCATGCTGTGGGGATGTTTTTCAGCGACAGGGACTGGGAGACTAGTCAGGATCAAGGGGAATATGAATGGAGCAAAGTACAGAGAGAGATCCTTGATGAAAACCTGCTCCAGAGCGCACAGAAGCTCAGACTGGGGCGAAGGTTCACCTTCCAACAGGACAACAACCCTAAGCACACAGCAAAGACAACGCAAGAGTGGCTTCGAAATAAGTCTCTGAATGTCCTTGAGTGGCCCAGCCAGAGCCCAGACTTGAACCCGATCGAACATCTCTGGAGAGACCTGAATAAAGCTGTGCAGCAACGTTCCCCATCCAACTTGACAGAGCTTGAGAGTATCTGCAGAGAAGAATGGGAGAAATTCACCAAATACAGATGTGCCAAGTTTGTAGTGTCTTACCCAAGAAGCCTCAAGGCTGTTATTATTGCCAAAGGTGCTTCAACAAAGTACTGAGTAAAGGGTCTGAATACTTATGTAAATGTGATATTTTATTTACTTTTTAAATACATATGCAAAAAGTTCTAAAAACCTATTTTTGGTTTGTCATTATGGGGTATTGTGTGTAGATTGATGGGGGGGACAATTTAATCAATTTTAGAATAAGGCTGTAACATAACAAAATGTGGGCAGGTTTTCATGCCCTAACCCATCTGGGCAAGAGGAATACCTATTTAAGAATGCAGTTCATCGACTACAGCTCAGCATTTACCACCATAGTGCCTTTCAAACTCGTCATTAAGCTCGAGACCCTGGGTCTCGACCCCGCCCTGTGCAAATGGGTAACAACATCTCCACCCTGCTGATCCTCAGCACTGGGGCCTCACAAGGGTGCGTTCTCATTCCTCTCCTGTACTCCTGTCGGGCTGTATCACCGCCTGGTATGGCAACTGCTCCGCCCACAACCGCAAGGCTCTCCAGAGGGTAGTGAGGTCTGCACAACGCATCACCGGGGGCAAACTACCTGCCCTCCAGGACACCTACACCACCCACTGTCACGAGAAGGCCAAAAAGATCACCAAGGACAACAACCACCCGAGCCCCTGCCTGTTCTATCTCAAGGCCATCAGACTGTTAAACAGCCATCACTAACATTGAGTGGCTGCTGCCAACATACTGACTCAAATCTCTAGCCACTTGAATAATAAAAAATTGGATGTAATAAATGTATCACTAGTCACTTTAAACAATGCCACTTTATAAAATGTTTACATACCCTACATTACTCATCTCATATGTATATACTGTACTCTATACCATCTACTGCATCCTGCCTATGCCGTTCGGCCATCGCTCATCCATATATTTTTATGTACATATTCTTATTCATACCTTTACACTTGTGTGTATTAGGTACTTGTTGTGAAATTGTTAGATTACTTGTTAGATATTACTGCATGGTCGAAACTAGAAGCACAAGCATTTCGCTACACTCGCATTAACATCTGCTAACCATGTGTATGTGACCAATAAAATTTGATTTGATTTGAAAAAGTCAAAGGATCTGAATACTTCCGAATGCACTGTATATACAATGAGTATAAAAAAACATTAAGGACACCTGCTCTTTCCATGACAGACTGACCAAGTGAATGCAGGTGAAAGCTATGATCCCCTATTGATGTCACTTGTTAAATCCACTTCAATCAGTGTTGATGAAGAGGAGGAGACAGGTTAAAGAAGGATTTTCAAGCCTTGAGACAATTGAGACATGGATTGTGTATGGGTGCTATTCAGAGGGTGAATGGGGAAGACAAAAAATGTAAGTGCCTTTGAACGGGGTATGGTAGTAGGTGCCAGGCGCACCAGTTTGTGTCAAGAACTGCAATTCGGCTGGGGTTTTCACACTCAACAGTTTCCCGTGTGTATCAAGAAAGATCCACCAACCAAAGGACATCCAGCCAACTTGACAACTGTGGGAAGCATTGGAGTCAACATGGGCCAGCATCACTGTGAAACGCTTTTGAAGTCAAAATAATTAACATAAACACGTTTACCATCTCCTGGTTTCCACACATAGCCTACAAGCCACTGACGTTTGGAACATCTACAATTTAAAATGTCTAATCAATCCATGTATTATAGCCTACACCATCATAATAAATCAATGATATATTTTAGACAGGTCTAAAGAAACATGATATGAAGAAAACGTAGTCTATTTCAGAAGAACAGAAGAGCATAATCTGAGTTGTCCTTATGTTAGGTCCTGACCTGCTATGCCATTTAGCTGTGGGCTACACAAGTTCATTTAGCAGACAAGATTTTCTTAGAATTCTGTGATATTATTTTATAAGAATACAATTGAACATAGCTGAATAAAATAGAAAGGATATTTTCTCCAAATGATTTGAGGGAGGGCGCACATGCTGCTATTCTGTGTTGAGAGGTTAACAAAGAAATAGATACTCCTATATGCTTAATTTATATTATTTGTTGGGCTATATGTTTTGATTGTAAATCAAATTTTATATACACATATTTAGCAGATGTTACTGCAGGTGTATGCTATTTCCTAGTTCCAACAGTGCAGTAAAATCGAACAACACAAAACGAATCACTCCTGATTCCTGCTTAGAAGCAACAATTAAGACAGGAAGCACCAGTGACTCGGTCTATAAAAAAGTGGTCAGATGAAGCAAATGCTAAACGCCAGGACTGTTTTACTAGCATAGAATGGAATATGTTCCGGGATTCTTCCGATGGCATTGAGGAGTACACCACATCAGTCACTGGCTTTATCAATAAGTGCATCAAGGAAGTCGTCCCCACAGTGACTGTACATACATACCCCGACCAGAAGCCATGGATTACAGGCAACATTCGCACTGAGCTAAAGGGTAAAGTTGCCGCTCCTCGAGGAGAGGGACTCTAACCCGGAAGCTTATAAGAAATCCTGCTATGCCCTGCGACGAACCATCAAACAGGCAAAGCATCAATACAGGACTAAGATCGAATCGTCCTACACCGGCTCCGATGCTAGTCGGATGTGGCAGGGCTTGCAAACAATTAATAACTACAAAGGGAAGCACAGCCGAGAGCTGCCCAGTGACACGAGCCTACCAGACGAGCTAAATAACGTCTATGCTCGCTTCGAGGCAAGTAACACTGAAACATGCATGAGAGCACCAGCTGTTCCCGGATGACTCTGTGATCAAGCTCTCTGCAGCCGATGTGAGTAAGACCATTAAACAGGTCAACATTCACTAGGCAGCAGGGCTAGACGAATTACAAGGACATGTACTCCGAGCATGCGCTGACCAACTGGCAAGTGTCTTCACTGACATTTTCAATCTCTCCCTGTCTGAGTCTGCAATACCAACATGTTTCAAGCAGACCACCATAGTCTCTGTGCCCAAGAACACAAAGGTAACCTGCCAAAATTAATACCGACCCGTAGCACTCATGTCTGTAGCCATGAAATGCTTTGAACGAGAGCTCACAGTCCTCGGGAGCGGCCCGTGTCGGCGGCACTGTGGTATCCTCAAAGCGGACGAAGAAGGTGTATTCGATCATATTCCCAGTCACCATCCTGTGGTTAAATACGGTGGGTCGCACTTTCAGTTTTGCACGAATGCTGCCATCTATCGATGGTTTTTGATTTGGGTAGGTTTTAATAGTCACAGTGGGAACAACATCGCCTATACACTTCCTGATGAACTCAGTCACCGTGTCAGTGTATACGTCAATTCTTATTCTCAGAGACAACCCAGAACATATCCCAGTCCGCATGATCAAAACAATCTTGAAGCATGGACTCCGATTGGTCAGACCAGGGTTGAATAGACCTTAGCACGGTTACTTTCTGTTTGAGTATCTGCCTATAATGGTGGAGCAGAATGGAATCGTGACCTGATTTGCCAAAGGGAGGGCAGGGGAGGGCCTTGTAGCCCATCCGGAAGGGAGAGTAACAATAGTCAAGAGATTTTGAAGTACGACTACTACAGGCAATGTGTTGATAGAACTTTGGCAGCGTTTTCCTCAGATTTGCTTTGTTAAAGTTCCCAGCTACAATAAATGCAGCCTCGGGATATGCTGCACATCACAAGCTCATGGGCTCTCATGAAGTGTTTGACTTGATTTTTTAACACATTTGAACTGATGTCAGAGTGATTGAAGGGACAATATAGTGCTGAGTACCAGGCAGTTAGCAAGTTTGGTAGACTACAAATGACCATCAGTAGCATCAAAGTGCAGTTTTGGAGAAGCCTAATTACCTTGACTAAGCGGTCACGTGGAATTTGACTGCGGTCATGACTCGTGATGTGGCAGTAATACAGTCACTGCAACAGCCCTAGGTGTTCATAATGTTTGGTATTTTCCGTGTATACAGTTGAAGTCGGACGTTTACATACACTTAGGTTGGAGTCATTAAAACTCGTTTTTCAATCACTCCACAAATTTCTTGTTAACAAACTACAGTTTTGGCAAGTCGGTCAGGACATCTACTTTGTGCATGACACACGTAATTTTCCCAACAATTGTTTACAGCCAGATTATTTCACTTATAATTCACTGTATCACGATTCCAGTGGGTCAGAAGTACACCAAGTTGACTGTGCCTTTAAACAGCTTGGAAAATTCCATAAAATGATGTCATGGCTTTAGAAGCTTCTGTTAGGCTAATTGACATAATTTGAGTCAATTGGAGGTGTACCTGTGGATGTATTTCAAGGCCTACCTTCAAACTCAGTGCCTCTTTGCTTGACATCAAGGGAATTCATTAATTAGTACCTGCAAAACACCAGTCTCAACGTCAACAGTGAAGATGCGACTCCAGGATGCTGGCCTTCTAGGCAGAGTCCATTGTATGTGTTATTTTGCACATCTTAATCTTTTATTTTTGGCCAGTCTGAGATATGGCTTTTTCTTTGCAACTCTGCCTAGAAGGCCAGCATCCCGGAGCCACCTCTTCACTGTTGACGTTGAGACTGGTGTTTTGCGGGTACTATTTAATGAAGCTGCCAGTTGTGGACTTGTGAGGCGTCTGTTTCTCAAACTAGACACTCTAATGTACTTGTCCTCTTGCCCAGTTGGGCACCGGAGCCTCCCACTCCTCTTTCTATTCTGGTTAGAGCCAGTTTGTGCTGTTCTGTGAAGGGAGTAGTACACAGCGTTGTATGAGATCTTCAGTTTCTTGGCAATTTCTCACATAGAATAGCCTTCATTTCTCAGAACAAGAATAGACTGACAAGTTTCAGAAGAAAGTTCTTTGTTTCTGGCCATTTTGAGCCTGTAATTGAACCAACAAATGCTGATGCTCCAGATACTCAACTAGTCTAAAGAAGGCCAGTTTTATTGATTCTTTAATCTGCACAATAGTTTTCAGCTGTGCTAACATAATTACAAAATGAATTTTCTAATGATCAATTGGCCTTTTAAAATGATAAACTTGGATTAGCTAACACAACGTGTGTCACGTTCCTGACCTGTTTTCTGTTGTTTTTGTATGTGTTTAGTTGGTCAGGGCGTGAGTTGGGGTGGGCATTCTATGTTATGTGTTTCTATGTTGGGTTAAATGTGTTGCCTGATATGGTTCTCAATTAGAGGCAGGTGTTTGACGTTTCCTCTGATTGAGAACCATATTAAGGTAGGCTGTTCTCACTGTTTGTTTGTGGGTGATTGTCGCTGTGTCTGTGTTTTGTTGCACCACACGGTACTGTCTCGTTCGTTCATTCGTTTTTCCTGTTCGTGCGTTCTTCGTGTTTATGTAAGTTCTTATGTTCAGGTCAGTCTACTTCGTGTTTCGTCTTTATTTAAATAAATCATTATGTCTACATTCAACGCTGCATTTTGGTCCGACCCTTACTCCTCCTCCTCATCCGAGGAGGAGGCATTAGACGATCGTTACAACGTGCCATTGGAACACAGAAGTGATGGTTGCTGATAATGGTCCTCTGTACACCTACGTAGATATTTCATAAAAAATATGCCGTTTCCAGCTACAATAGTCATTTACAACATTAACAATGTCTACACGGTATTTCTGATCAATTTGATGTTATTTTAAATGGAAAAAAAATGTGCTTTTCTTTCAAAAACAAAGACATTTCTAAGTGACCCCAAACTTTTGAACGGTAGTATATATAGATAGTATAATTTAAAATGTCCATACAAGTGTGGTTAATTTGTCTACATTTTACTGTTTAAAATGATATTGTTCAAAACAAGCTGCAGTTAACTACTGCTCTGCCATCAGCAGCTCCAGGCATTTGGCTGGCCGCCCAGGCTTGGATTCCATTGCCAGCTATTTGGGGCGACTACAGCACTGATATTGCAGGATTTCATCACATGATTTTCACAGCACAAAGTAAATGGACTGTCCTGGGGCGTTGAAATGAATGCACAGGTCTTCTGGGTCTGCTCGATCAGGTACTGAACAGATGGCGCTAAAGAGTAAATTACAATAATCATGACAGTCATTGGTTGCCTGAGACCTGAACCAGACAGTCACACCCATCAACAATCAAAGGACAGAGGGATACACCAGTTAAAACATTTGTTGCAGATCTGGTATTTCCAACAACAAAAAAACATGGCTCTGTGCCCAATTTTGAACACTGCAATTAGATGCTAGCTATTGGACACAAGCTACCGGCAAACTAGCATACCTGTAGCTAGCTTGCTAGCTTGCCTGCCAATCAAGTCTTACTAAGGTTACTGGCGAGCTCATCATGCTTGTGACATTATGCTAGCTAGCTATCCCCAGTTAGATCATTTGTTTCACTTGTCGCTTGTGTGATTATTGCATTTTCCCTGTGCTTGTGTCACCGATGCACTCGGGAGCTGGCTGCGTGCTCTTCGTTCTCAAAATATTACTTTTGGTCATAAAAAACAGTGGCAGCATGTGCGACAGTGGTGATTCTATTTTAATATGCAAAAGTGAAATTGGTCTATCTATGCTGTCATTCAAATGCACAGATCACTTTATATATTGTCTCAAGGAAACAACCGTTCTGTGTGTGGGCCTGGTTGAGTGTGAGACTGTGTTTGTGTCTCTCTGTATCTGTGTCAGAAAACTACAACGAGGATAAAAAAAAAAAGTTAGGTTTTGGATACAAAATACTTCAATACAGAAGAAAGGAAGAGGAGGAGAGGAGATGGAAAGAAAAAGGAGGAAATCACAGGGGACGGAACACTATGAACACAGAGATCTAATTAGCAAAGCGTCTTCTTGCGTCCTTCTTTCCTCGTCTAACATTTCAATAGCACTTAGTACAAGTACAAGCTTCAAGGATACAGAGAGAAAGTGGAGGTTTTCAGACAACTAATATTTGCTTCAATTCATGCAGCAGAAATTGAAACCTTTCTGAGTTTTGAGTGATTACTTTATGGAGGAATATGACTAACTATCAGCTAGCAAATCAAAAAGCCACACAAACAGCTGATGCCATTAATTAGTTATAGCTATTCTATATGCAGGGACTCGGCCCTCTGTGTTTGATGACGTCATTATGCTGGGTCTATCTTTAATCCACTGAAGTACTCGTATATATCAGACCTCGTAGAAAGAACAGAGCTCTTATTAAGCAGGGATCCTTAATGGTGAAACAGCCACGTCCGTTTGTGATATTACAACAACAAAGAAGTAATTGCAAAAAACAAACACTGTTTTTTTTCCTCTGACATCATTATACGCGCAGTAGAACAGCAGCATGTGTACTGCCAAAAAACTATTCCCACGATGCACAAAGCTCCCCAGCTCTGCTTCGTCAACAAAGCCAGAAGAATAGCATAAGACCAGGGCAATCAGTCTGTACTCTCTCCTCCAGCAGGAACGCCTCTGTTTATGTGGTCTTTCCGGTGGCCATGCCCGCAAGCATGTACGCACATACGCAGACACATACATTACCTCCAGTAGGAAGGGTTCTGTCTCTGTAGTTTTGCCCGTGGCGACACACTGGAAGGTGGCATTCTGCCCTGCATTGACCTCCACATCCCCCAGCCGAGAGAAGTGGGGAACCTTGTCTGTATAGAGAAATAAAGAGAGTGAGAGAGATCCTCTGTGATACTGATGCACTGACAGATCATTACTATCATATTAATACACACTCATGCACACATTAGGAACACAGTCAACACACACAGAGGACGAGGTCATCAGTGCAGCACAGCTCTCCAAGCCTTGCCTGTGGGCTGTGACTTCACGAAGACACTGGCTGCTCGACCAAACTTAGTATGTGAGAAGACTTTCCCTCTCTGTGCACAGACATCAGTGCCTGCAGTACAACTGTAGGCATTGCTCTTATGGAAGTACACGTACAGTACACTTATAAGAACAGCTATAAAAATAAAAAATTGACAGATGAACATCACTTTAGCGTTATTCTGTGTTCTGTCCCCTCCTAACAGTTCAGTTTCACACTTTGGCAACATTTCTCCCCTAGTAAAGACTGAAGGAAAATGTACACTGAAAAACATCATACAAAAGAAATTCCAAGAAAAACTCAATGTAGAGACTGTGGTGGTACTCCTGTTGTCTCCATAGCCTAGCTCTTCTACCGCCTCACTGTACCAAAGAGCTAGCTTGTGTTGCATAGAAATAGAATAAGCTAGTTAGAACACACTAGTCAAGTAAAGAACTTGTAGATAATTGTGTTTTACAGTATCTGAAATCACAGGGATTTAACTTGATGGATTTACGGTGGCAAGAAAAAGTATGTGAACCCTTTGAAAATACCTGAATTTCTGCCTAAATTGGTCATACAATTTGATCTGACCTTCATCTAGGTCACAACAATAGACAAAGACAGTCTGCTTAAACTAATAACACACAAACAAGTCTACGTTTTCATGTCTTTATTGAACACGCCGTGTAAAAATTCACAGTGCAGGTGGGAAAAGTATGTGAACCCTTGGATTTAATAACTGGTTGACCCTCCTTTGGCAGCAATAACCTTAACCAAACATTTTCTGTAGTTGCGAACCAGACCTGCACAACGGTTAGGAGGAATTTTGGACCATCCCTCTTTACAAAACTGTTTCAGTTCAGCAATATTCTTGGGATGTCTGGTGTGAACTGCTCTCGAGGTCATGCCACAGCATCTCGATCGGGTTGAGCTCAGGACTCTGACTGGGCCACTCCAGAAGGCGTATTTCCTTCTGTTGAAGCCGTATTTCCTTCTGTTGAAGCCATTCTTGATTTACTTCTGTGTTTTGGGTCGTTGTCCTGTTGCATCACCCAACTTATTTTGAGCTTCAATTGGCGGACAGATAGCCTAACATTCTCTTACAAAATGTATTGATAAACTTGGGAATTCATTTTTCCGTCGATGATAGCAAGCTGTCCAGGCCCTGAGGCAGCAAAGCAGCCCCAAACCATGATGCTCTCTCCACCATACTTTACAGTTGGGATGAGGTTTTGATGTTGGTATGCTGTGCCTTTTCTTCTCCACACATAGTGTTGCGTGTTCCTACCAAACAACTCAACTGTAGATTCATCTGTCCACAGAATATTTTGCCAGTAGCGCTGTTGAACATCCAGGTGCACATTTGCAAACTTCAGAAGTGCAGCAAGGGTTTTTTTGGACAGCATTGGCTTCTTCCGTGGTGTCCTCCCATGAACACCATTCCTGTTTAGTGTTTTGCGTATCGAAGACTAGTCAACAGAGATGTTAGCATGTTCCAGAGATTTCTGTAAGTCCTTAGCTGACACTAGGATTCTTCTTAATCTCACTGAGCATTCTGCACTATGCTCTTGCAGTCATCTTTGCAGGACGGCCACTCCCTGGGAGAGTAGCAACAGTGCTGAACTTTCTCCATTTACAGACAATTTGTCTTATCATGGACTGATGAACATCAAGGCTTTTAAAGACACTTTTGTAACCCTTTCCAGCTTTAGGCAAGTCAACAATTCCTAATCCTAGGTGTTCTGAGATATCTTTTGTTCGAGGCATGGTTCACATCAGGCAATGCTTCTTGTGAATAGCAAACTCAAATTTTGTTAGTGTTTTTTATAGGGCAAGGCAGCTCTAGCCAACATCTCCAACCTCATCTCATTGATTGGACTCCAGGTTAGCTGACTCTTGACTCCAATTAGCTTTTGGAAAAGTCATTAGTCTAGGGGTTCACATACTTTTCCCAACCTATACTGTGAATGTTTAAATGATGTGTTCAATATAGACAAGAAAAATACAATAATGTGTGTGTTATTAGATTAAGCACACTATGTTTGTCTATTGTTGTGACTTAGATGAAGATCAGATCAAATTTGATGACCAATTTATGCAGAAATCCAGGTAAATGTAAAGGGTTCATATACTTTTTCTTGCCATGCACTTGTCAAACTGGAGTTCTTCTAAGATCCTGAAAGATCCTCTAAGAACCTTAGGGTTCTTGGCAATGAAAAACAGCCCCAAAATGTTCTTCAAAAAACTTGAGCAGGTGGGGTTCATCGATGGAACCCCCATTGTTGCTGGAGTTCTTCGTGGGAACTTCGCAATTGCAACTGAAAACGCTTGTGCCAAGTTTAACCTGATGAGGATAGAGGGCGCTATTTACACTTTGGGGGAAAAACGTGCCCAATTTAAACGGCCTCGTACTCTATTCTTGCTCGGACAATATGCATATTATTATTACTATTGGATAGAAAACACTCTCTAGTTTCTAAAACCGTTTGAATTTTGTCTGTGAGTAAAACAGAACTCATTTGGCAGCACACTTTCTGACCAGGAAGTGGAAAGTCTGAAAATTATGCTCTGTTCAAGGGCCTGCCTATAAATGGGCATGACACGTATGAGTATACATGCACGTCATACACCTTCCCCTAGATGTCAAGAGGATGTGAGAGAAAAAATGAAGTGTTTATCTTGGTCTGAGGTGGAATATATCCTCTTGGCACGACGAGTCATCCATTTCCTGTTTTCTGGAGAGCGCGCAGATGGACCTGGAATTGCCTTTTGAAAAGCCGTCGTTATAGGCGACTACTATCTCCGGCTTTGATTTTATTTGATACATGTCACAATATCATCGTAAAGTATGTTTTTTCAATATAGTTTTATTAGATTTTTGAAATTTATTCGGGACGTTAGGCGTGTTGCGTTGTGTGCCTTTTTTCAGAAAGGAGAGCTTCGCGCCACTTTGCCAGTGTGCTTGCTAATTCAAGAGGGAAAAACGATGTTCTAAATCCAAACAACGACTGTTCTGGACAAAGGACCCCTTGTCCAACATTCTGATGGAAGATCACCAAAAGTAAGAAACATTTTATGATGCTATTTCATATATCTGTCGAACTGTATACTAGTAGTTTTGCGCCCCGGTTTTGGCCACTCTCTCGCTATAACATAAGCCTTATGTCGTAATGAAGATATTTTTAGAATTCTAACACTGCGATTGCATTAAGAACTAATGGATCTATCATTTCCTATACAACATGTATTTTTTTGTAATGTTTATGAATTGCTATTTGGTCAGAATAGGTGAGAGTCTAATAGAAATATCCGCACATTCTGGGAAAAGGAAGCTACGTTAGCATAATGGATAACCACTGATTTCAGCTCTAAATATGTACATTTTCGAACAAAACATAAGTGTATGTATAACCTGATGTTATAGGACTGTCATCTGAGGAAGGTTTATGAAGGTTAGTGAAAATTGATATCTTTTGCTGGTTTATTCGCTAACGCTAACGTGCCTATTGCTATCGCTAACGTGCCTTGATGAATGCGGTTGTGTGTAGGCTATTGTAGTAAGCTAATATAATGCTATATTGTGTTTTCGCTGTAAAACACTTAAAAAATCTGAAATATTGGCTGGATTCACAAGATGCTTGTCTTTCATTTCTGTACACGATGCATTTTTCAGAAATGTTTTATGATGAGTATTTAGGTATTCCACGTTGGTCTCTATAATTACTCTGGCTGCTTCGGTGCTATTTTTGACGGTAGCTGTGATGGTAGCTGCAATGTAAAACTGATTTATACCTCAAATATGCACATTTTTCGAACAAAACATAGATTTATTGTGTAACATGTTATAAGACTGTCATCTGATGAAGTTGTTTCTTGGTTAGTTTGGTTGGTTCTTGGTTAGTTAGGTTGGCTTTGTGCATGCTACCTGTGCTGTGAAAAATGTCTGTCCTTCTTTGTATTTGGTGGTGAGCTAACATAAATATACGTGCCGTTTTCGCTGTAAAACATTTAAAAAATCGGACATGTTGACTGGATTCACAAGATGTGTATCTTTCATTTGCTGTATTGGACTTGTTAATGTGGGAAAGTTAAATATTTCTAAAAAATATTTTTTGAATTTCGCGCTCTGCCTTTTCAGTGGAATGTGGGAGGAGTTCCGCTAGCGGAACGCCTGGGCGAGACAGGTTAAATGCGACAACAGTTAAAAATGTAAGTTGGGTTGATGTTCGGCTCTGAATATGTATCAAAATAATTTATAAAATAATATAAAATACTAATGAATAATGAAGACAATAATGGTCTTCTGTGAATAGCTTCCATAACGTTACTATAGCTTTAGTTCAGAAGAATTAATGCAAATATTAGAAAGCTGGGTTTGACCGTTGGCGTTGTATGAGCTACAGTACAGTAACGTCAGCTAGCTAGCTAACGTTCTATCTACGCAGAACTAGGTTTGTATTATTTTCTGAACTATATTCTGCCCCATATATTGTATATAGTTTCCATAAAGCCAACATGACTTTAACGTTAGTTTCCAATCTAGAGCAGTTCTCACTTGTGTGAGAATGAACTAGCTAACGTTAGCTTCGTTGACGTTAGCTAGCTAACTAACTAACCAACTAACCAATTAACTAACTAAGGACAGGGACCTGTCCAGAAGAGATGTTACAACAATCTGAATCGTCAATGGGGTGCTTCCTCTTTATATAGCCTGCTACAGCATGCAATACTATTATGAATACTATCATGAATACTATTATGAATACTATTATGAATACTATTATGAATACTATTATGAATACTATTATGAATACTATCATGCCCTTCAGAATCCAAGCACAGTATTGCCACGCAGCAAAATGTTGCGTATAATCTTTCAAGTCAGCCTGATAAAATATTGAACAATGTGGGTACAAAGATAGCTTGAAATGTGATATTAGGCCTGTATGGCAGTACTTTTAATGTATGGCAGTACTGTATTGGCTCGTGCTTTCTCCAATATGTTCTTCTATTTTGCATTCATTTGTATGTCGATGTCATTTATCTTTCAATATTTATTTAATATATATATATTTTTTAAATGCTTGTAAGACTATTCTTTGACACATTTTCTCTTCCTTTGAAATTCTTATAGGACAGAACATGGACACAATGCAATTGGGATCAAGAAGAAGGTATGGATATGTTGTAGGACAGCTGCATTTGAAGTGTACATTTAACCTACATAGCAGTCAATACAACTGAAATGTATTAGCATACAAAAGTGTGAAAATAATATGTGCATGAAATGAATGAAGTCTATGGAATGGATATAGACAAAAAGATAATTCATGGACTAACAGCGGTAAAGAGACGAGGCAGGGGTGAGGACATCATCCTGCTATTTCCACAGTCCCTGAAGGACAATACAGAAGAGGTATTTGCTCTTATTCCTTCCCTTTCTCTAATGTATAAAGCTACAGTTGAACATTTGTTATGTTCTTTGTTAATTGTACATGTATTAATCTTTTCTTACTTTTCCCCACTCCTTTATTGCACATCAGCGGAAATCCATTTCAACATGAAATCACGCTGGCCTTTGATGGGGAGAACATCCACGGCCTAGAGGACGTCCTCATGGGACTTGGGGCTCTGCTAGGGCTGTATTTTTTATTTTCAGTTACATTTCCCAAAAATGTCAGAAAAACACTTATGTTCTTAAGTTGCTGTGTTCTGGGGATAAGAGAAGTTGGGGTGGTCATAAAGATAGCAAACTTCCTAACCTAACTAAGTGGTTGTTGGGCACACACACACTAAAGCAAAACAATCTGTATTTAGCATCAAGTCTACAATATTGTTAGTTTACCTATGATTCATTTTTAATGTATGTTGTTTTTATTGTACATCATTATTTTATTTTAAAAAATGTAATGTAATGAAAAGCACTATACAAAGTAAATGTATAATTTGTTATGGTCTGACATGTCTGCAGAAATCTTGCAATTTTGTAATGTGTTTTGTTTGGTAAATTGTTTTGTAAATATTAATTTACATTTGTGGTGCCACTAAATAAACAATGAATTATTTAAATCAATATTGTTAATATTGTTATTATTATAAAAATATTTGTTTATAATGGAGGGAGGGAGGTAAAAAAAATTACCCCCAAAAGGTTCTTTGAGGAACCATTCGGGTTCCCCCACAGTTTAAATTTGAAGAACCCCTAAAGGATACTCTAGGAGCCTTTACTTTTTAGAGTGCACTGTAACTAACCTGTACGAGGCCATATCAAACTTCTTTGAAAGGCTACAATGATCTCAGTGGGTTCTGCCTCAGCTATACAATGGGGAAAAACTCCATAGTGGTCCTATCTGTCATCCTTCTATAAAAGCTGGCTATTACATACCTGCAGTCTGCTCTGCTTTAGCCTTAACCCTTCCCTTATGTTGTGGGACAAGTTATTCATCACAAAAATAATATTGAACATGTTTTTTTCACCATGACCCTTCATCTAGTCCTCAAGGTAGGGGTAATAACCTTGAAAATGTAATTTAAAAAATACTCTGTACTTGACCATGTACTTGACCTGCAATTTGACCTTGACCTTTGTTCTAAAGACAATGGTCTTCTGTGCAGTAAAGGTATAACTATGACTATCACAAGGGATGTAAGTATGTTTTCCCTGTGATGTTCAGAGGCCGAGAGACAGTGATCTGGAGGTTGGCTATAAATGAGCTAAAAATGTAATGTCATAAAATGTGATAATTTGATTGATTTATTACTCCTGCATCAAACATTTGACTTTACATTTTTATCAGTTGGGTCTATCAACTCAGCAAAAACAGCATATAAAATAGGACATCCTCAGCTACTGGAAATACATTGTGGGAGGTTAAAATAATTATATTTATGATTTTGCTGTACTTACTGTAATGGGTCAAATTTACACAGAACATCATCCGTGTATAGCATTTTGGAATGTAAGGGAAGGGTTCAGGTACTTGGGTTATTGCCTACTTGAGATGTTAGATTCAACTTAGTGAAAAGCGTTTTAAATCTTTTTATACTATTCTGTCTGGCTAATGCATTACAGTTACGAAATCATTGAAGTACACCCATAATATCTTTCAAAATGTTTCCAGTGATTTACCTTGAGCTGATGCTAGGTCTATACTACGGCAACAATGGTATTCTCTGGTGAGCTTGTAAGTACAGTAGGAACTCAAGAGGAAAAGGCTGTCAGGCTGAAACACTAGTAGCACAGAAACAAAAAGTGGTACTCTTTCAGTGGGGAATGACTTTAAAATAACAGACTGTATTATGACGGTCATTTCCTGAACAAAAAAGAGAGAGCGAGAGAGAAGATGGGAAAGAGGAGGAGAGGAAGAGAGAGACACTCCTCTGTACACATGACACTCCTATCATGAGTCTCCATGGAAACGGAGACTCTTTTTTTCTCTTTGGCTCCAATAAGCGCAGGGAGGGACGAGCTGCAGCTGAATTGATTTCTGCACGTAGTTGGTAGTCTTTCAGCAAACACACACACAATCCCAGCCTTGGCAATAATGTTTAATGGAGAATCCATATAGTTTCATGGGCATATGTTAAACCTTTAAAACACACCAAGGAGTAAGAACGGTAAGTAAGGTTTCACACCACATAATGGCCCCTATCTGTTTAGTAGGTTATTATGCAGGTAAGTCACATTCTTATATCCAAAGGAAAACTTCAATTTGACAGCGATTTCATTTGACCGTAACACGTGTTTGGAATAATGAGGGTGACTCTGGAGAAAATAACAGAAATGTCAAGCGTGTTGTAATGTGAATATAAGAGAGACTCGATTTGTATCTCCTGCGGGCCAAACAAGTTATTTCCGCTGCCTTAGGGGGCATCGTGCCAGCTTGGAGTGCGTGTGTGTTTAAGAGGTTCCGTGGAGGGCCAGGCAGCCGCAGCATCTGCTAATGAGATTGTTGATTATTTAATAGGGACGGCGGGGGCCAGGGAGGTGCCATCTGCATCAGGGCCAAGAGACATACCCATCATACACACACATTATTCACACACAGAGGGCCCTGGCAACCACTCCAAATCAGCAAGGGGTCAAAAATCATATGGAAATGCGAACTTTCAGGTGACAGAGGCTAAGTGTTAAAAGTTTAAGATGAGCTGAGCTTATCTCTGGTTGTTTTGAAGAGGGTCAGAGAGAGAGAGAGCGAGAGAAAGAGAACTGGCTGTTTTTTGTTGTTGTTTGTTTTAAGTAGTTTTTTTAGTTTTTTTACAGGCAGTAAAAGCTGTCTGAATTTCATGAGCTCATAAACGCCCTCCATTATCATACATTAACATTTCCTCCTGGCCTGCAGTTTCTGCTTTTCACTGAGGATTATCCCTTTACAGAGAGCCAAGAGAGGGGCCATCTTGGCTCGAGACCAACCGCTAGCGTTCATTACAGATCTGGCTGGCTTAATGTTCCTTAAAGTCTACAGGGGTCAGTGGTTGTCAGTGGAAACTGACATGGCCTCAGCACCACTCCTATACACTCTGTCACACATTGTCAGCACAGCTGAGGGCTCTCTGTCTGTATACCAAATTGCATCCTACAGTGGTTCTTCCTTTAAAAGTTGCGTCGTACTGCAGCACAGCTTGCGGGCTGCCGCAGAATTCTATGGCACATTATTTAAGTGTCAGCCATTGTTGCCATTAATGCTAGTTAGCACTAGTTTGACCACCAGAGGGCATATTTGAAAAGCATTTGACTGTTTTTAATATTGGCTGTACTAGATAATTGAAAACCTTTTTTTGTAAAAACATAGTATATGGGATTGATTTTAAGAAATGTAGCTTAATTAATTTGATTAATATTATGGGGATTCTATTCCAAGAAAAACCTCAGGGGTTCCGTTAGGAAAATATGGCTCTGTACAATGTGACCGGTCAAGTGACTGCAAGTGAGAGCAAAATAATCCTAACATTTCCACACCCTAATTGTAGTCTAACCAATACCCAAACAGTGAAAATAAAAATCTCATTGATTTATCAAGACCAGTCCCCATGCTTGTCTCAGAGCAGCGTGAAACGGTGTTGAAATAGTTGACCACATGCGGGTAGGCTATTGCTTCAAATCCTATTTTAACAATTGGAGGACTTTGGGTGTTCCAGTAAGCAACAATTTGTTGCCTTCATTAGCCTACTTTATTCCAATATTTCTGTCATTCAGTGATATTTCTTCACATAGTAATTCATTATGGATCCATCAAGATAATGGTTAGAAAACAATGCATTTGGTGGACTCGGTAGTTCAAGAAGAGTTATATTTACCAAATAGACTAAAGTAAAAAATAATAATAAAAAGTCACACAATAAGAATAACGAGGCTATTTGCAGGGGGTACCGGTATTGAGTCAGTGCGCAGGGGTACAGGTTAGTTGAGGTAATTTTACATGTAGGTAGGGGTGAAGTGACCACGCATAGATAATAAACAACGAGTAGTAGCAGTGTACAAAAAGGAGGGGGGAGGGGGTCAACGTAAATGGTCCGGTGGCAATTTTAAAAATTGTTCAGCAGTCTTATGGCTTGGAGGTAGAAGCTGTTGAGGAGACTTTTGGTCCTAGTCTTGGCGCTCTTGTCCCGCTTGCCGTGTGGTAGCAGAGAAAACAGTCTATAACTTCGGTGACTGGAGTCTCTGACAATTTTATGGGCTTTCCTCTGACACGCCTATTATATAGATCCTGGACGACAGGGAAGTTTGGCCCCACCCTCTGTAGCGCCTTACGATCAGATGCCGAGCAGTTGGCATTCCCCGGCAGTGATGCAACCGGTCAGGATGCTCTCAATGGTGAAGCTGTAAAACCTTTTGAGGATCTGGGGACCCATGCCAAATGTTTTCAGTCTCCTGACGGGGAAAAGGTTTTGTCATGCCTTCTTTACTACTGTCTTGGTATGTTTGGTATGTTGGTGATGTGGACACCAAGGAACTTGAAACTCTCGACCCGCTCCACTACAGCCCCCTCGATGTTAATGGGGGCCTGTTAGGCCCGCCTTTTCCTGTAGTCCACGATCAGCTCCTTTGTCTTGCTCACATTAAGGGAGAGGTTGTTGTCCTGGCACCATACAGCCAGTTCTCTGACCTAATCCCTATAGGCCATCTCATCGTTGTCGGTGATCAGGCCTAGCAATGACACAATGCCACCATCTACCACTAATGGTCGCGGCAAAAGTTTGTAACTTTTAAAGCATGAACCACTTTATATAGTGTATTACTTTTGACCAGGGAACATAGGGCTCTGATCAAAAGTAATGCAATTTGTAGGGAATAGGGTGCCATTTGGGATACAGTCCTTGACCTGAGCCTGCTCTCCTGTAGAGGTAATAGTTATGGGGACAGCAGGTGAGTGTCTGAGGAGAATAATGGCCAGGTAGCCTGTAGAAGCATATGTATGTTTGCAGGGAGGGGCTGCACTGAAGGAGGGAGGTTTTACTGGGGAAATATCCCAAAGGAACACCATGGTGTGTCAGACTGCTGTGAGTGCTGCTGTGGGAGAGACAGAGGGTCCGCTATAAAGGCATTTAGTCAGGTTTATAGAAGGAAGGGGGTTGTGGGGGTGTTTGCACTGAGGGCTGACGGGGGTGGGGGGTTATACTAAGGGGGGGGGGTTAGCTATAATGGGGAAATCTCTCAGAGTGTCACCATGTGTCATTATGGTCCAGCTAGAGACCTCAGACTACTGCTGCTCTCGTCACGCCTTTGTGAAGAGGAAGAAAAACAACATGCGACGAGAGGCCCTTCACCTGCTGCCCGCTCTTGTCTTGGAACAGTGTGTGTGTGTGTGTGTGTGTGTGTGTGTGTGTGTGTGTGTGTGTGTGTGTGTGTGTGTGTGTGTGTGTGTGTGTGTGTGTGTGTGTGTGTGTGTGTGTGTGTGTGTGTGTGTGTGTGTGTTTCCGGGATCAGCATATTAGCTCTGGGAGAGTGGGCTCGTCTTGGTGACGGGGAGAGCGGAGCGACTAGCCGAGCCGTCAGGAAGATAAAGGTCACCAGCTCGCTGTCTGGTCGACCGGGACAAAAGGAGCGGCGCTGTGCAGCCATGAACCATGGGAAATCAGACAGGTGTCCACATGCCAAAAGCCTCTCAGAACCGTCTCTGGCTTTGAGAACAGTGCCTTCGCCACTGCCGATTACTGTACAGGTCTTTGTCTGTCCGTCTGTCCGTCCACCCACGCACCCATCACAGTCCTGAGACTTGGTCTGTCCAACTCCTAGCGCCCAGACACATATTGTCCCATTTCTTTGTAAAAGGTCACTGCCTCTGTTCTGAAGTACATTGGTACATTAGTACTTTGGTGCCTTGGTGCATTGATGCGGTGCGTAGTTGATAGATTGGTATAGTGGTGCGCTGGGTTTGGTATGTTGGTGTGTTGGGGCGGTGTTCTCTGGGCTGATGTACATTGGGACGTTGGTGCTGTAGTGTGGTGGGTAGCTACTTACAGCAGGGGTAGTTGAGCAGCAGGATGTCGTCAATGGCAATGTAGCCTCGCCGTTCTGCCGAGACAGATGCTTCAAACACCACCTGAGGACAGACAACAGAGAGATGAGAGGAGAACGGCACAGACAATGGAGAGATGAGGAGGAGGGAAGAAAGGATTCCACGTTACGCAACACAGAAAGAGAAAGGACTGGAGGCAGAGAGAGTGAAGTCCTAATCAAACAGCTTGTCTTTGAATCCACGGAGGCCTGTCTGGTGGCAAATCCCACTACTCAAACATCCATAGTTTAGCATAGCCTCGTTTCACACAGTCATCTCTCCCTCGCTCCCTCCCCTCTTTCAAACAGCCATCTTTCTCTCTCTCTTCATCAGAGAACACACACAGAACATGGGACCCACAGGAGTCATTGAGCGCTGCCCAAATCTCTACTCACTCATCTAAATGAATCCAGCGTCATGCAGAGAAACCAAAGTGAATCGCAGATCCCTCTCACAGGGAACCAAAGGGAATCTGGACCACTGAAAAATCATTACTGCCACAATAACCCATATCGTTTACTGAGGGACAGTTTACTATTTTACCGCAGAGGCACAATGAATACATAAACACTGCAGTCCATGCAGATGGGGTTTACTGCATTCATAGATTCCAGACTTCAAATAGCACTTCACTTTCAAGTCATTTAGCCGGGCTTGATTGAGCTTTCCTGTCACATTGGACCCAATGGAAAAGTCACTGACAGCCACACAGTGTAAAGCTCTGCAAATGATCCTAAAAGCTCACCACAGACAATAATATGTTAGCTATGACTGAAACCAGCAGACTATGAAAGGTCAGATTCCAATATCACGCACTCCAACGAGTCTGGGGGCATCCCAAATGGCACCCTATTCCTTATATAGCAGCCCCAGTGTGTCTCTGTGTTGACCAACACATCAGGCTCTAAGTGCCTGTTCTGGACCGACAGCACCGCACAAGGCCTCCTCAGATGGACACAGGCCACGCTTCCCTGTCTGCTAATTTATTAGTATTCTTCATTCTTATGCGTGGGCGCTTAGAGAAGTCAGGACGATTACCTTCTCCATTCATCAGGCACTGACACACCCCGACGAGCACGCACTGGGGCTGACCCCATAGGCTGTTGGTCAACCGAGATTTCTTTAGTCGAGCAGTAGCAAAAATTGTTCAATGTTTTAAAAATCGTGGTGTACAAGACAGCTGTCTGATTCACGCCTCTGAGTGGACTGATCTATTGTGGAGGCAGTGGGGATGGCACAGTCCTGCAGTCTAAGACATGTGATACTGAAATTGTTTATGGATATATTATGTAAGAACAATGGTGCAACACTAATAAAACTAATATTTTATAACAAATGCACTTTCTCCCGCATTGGATAGTCGTTGCTGTGTGCAGCTCTGAAACACAATGTGCTGTTGAATCGCCGCCTTTTCCTGACCATGTTGCTAGAGTTAAGAGAGGAGAAAACAACCCTTGACTTATTGTCTAAGAAAAGTGAGGAGAGAGGAAACGGCAACTTAATTAGGTCTATAATCAATAGCCTAACTGTTAAATGTGCCTGTCTTTATAAATCATCATTATATCTACAGAAACAAGACAGATCCTGCTTCTGTTGCCTGTTTGAGTGTTTGTTTAATAGCCTACTGATTCCGTGACCACCAAGCCTCACGCAACAATTTCACAAATTGGTCTGTTTTTAATATTTGCTATGCTGTAATAAAGGCTTTACACAGTTTTTCATTTGACCAGCGCCTCTGCTATTATTTACCATTTATTTAGTGTTGTTTGCACTGTTCCAAATTGTTATTACTATTATGATCATCATTATAATAATATAATAATAATAATATAATATATATATAATAATAATAAGTAATGTAATTATCATTAGTAGGCTTAGTATAGCAGCCTTGTATAACCACCATTGAGCTGTAGGCCTAAGAGCACATCCTGTTTAGTCTTAATACCGTAACTTACTGAGGCCTATATTTCAATAGTAGACAGGCCACTTTACCAATAAATAATTTTTGCATTCATGTCATCACACAGCATACGAGTCATTCATGACGTGAAATGCATTGAAGCATTTTAGTTTTAAAATAAAATAGCAAAGTGACCATTGAATAATTAGCGTAAACAATAAATAGACCTAAACCGCTCCATTTTGGAAATTGCATTCACAAATGAATGTGACTGTTTTTACATCTTTGCTGTAATAACTTTTTGGTCAACCAATATTTTTTGGGGACGGGGACAGCCCTAACACACACACCTCCATACACCCGGCCATCCATTCACTTGCTCAGCACTGCACAGAGCCTTGACCCTACCTGACTATCAGTATCAGACCCTGCTCAGAGCAGAGAGGGAGAGGGGGGATAGAGAGGGAGCGAGAGAGGGGGAAAGAGAGAAATGGAAAGAGAGTGACAGAGAGGGGCAGAGACAGAGAGACAGAGACAGAGACAGAGACGGAGACGGAGACGGAGACGGAGACGGAGACGGAGACGGGGAGGGAGGGAGGGAGGGAGGGAGGGAGGGAGGGAGGGAGGGAGGGAGGGAGGGAGGGAAATGCAAGGAGAGATGGTGTAGGCTAAGCTACATTGACATTGGCAGTCACGATAGGCCTGATAGCATCATAAATATTTGATAGAAAAGTTCCCCCACATCTCTACTACCCACACCTGCAACACCCTCATCTCCAATACCCACAGAGGCAAAGAAAGGAAACATCTAAATATCACTGCACACAAAGTAAAGGTGGCTTTGTTCAAAGGAACAGCATCGTCATCAGTTGTAGGTTGTGACAGTCTTCCTGCTTTGTTTACCTATTTCCTCTTGTTGCAACCACGCAGAGCTACAAAGAGAACGGGGAAAGGAGCAAGGTAGATATAACACTTCCAAAAAACAACAGTGATGTGAGAATCAAGGCCAGGCTTGTTGAAACTAGTGAGGTGTTGCTGTGCTGTGTCTGCTGCTGTCTGTCTCTCAGGCTATAGAGCTGTTTCATCATCCAAGCAGAGAGAGATGGGAGAAATAATACCAGACACCAAACTCTAAATACGGATCACAAAAACACTGCCTTCAGATACCGGGAGGAGGGATGAGGCAGGACGAGGGGAAGGAAGAAGAGGGATAAAAGGAAAAAAAGGAAAATTCACTCATACATTTTAACATGAGCTTCCCTCTCCCCCTAGCTGCTACAGCTCCAGTTCAGTTCACCTCATAAAACCCAATGGTGCAGAATTACACACTTCTCTATGCTGAATCCCTGCTCTGTTCCCTTCCCCGTCCTCGAAGGGAATACATACAATCAGCTGGCTGACTGGCTGGCTCGCTGGTAGGCTGGCTGGCTGGTTTGTTGGCTGGTTGGCTGGCTGGTTTGTTGGCTGGCTGGCTGGCTGGCTGGCTGGCTGGCTGGCGGGCGGGCTGGCGGGCTGGCTGGCTGGCTGGCTGGCTGGCTGGCTGGCTGGCTGGCTGGCTGGCTGGCTGGCTGGCTGGCTGGCTGGCGATAAAGGATTGCAATAAAGAGGATTTGTTGGGTAATTAATATTTCTGGATTCTAGTTTTCATTTTCATCGCTATGGGAGTTATTTATGCACGTGTTCTTATGATAAAGCTTGCAATTTGTACACGGACAGACTCCATCGATCCACACAAGTGGTTTAATTAATTCAACAGCTTCAGAAACCGTTGGAGAAACAGGAACATGTTGCACAGTTATTGCCAGAATGTTCTGTTGATGGATTTGTTTTGGTTAATAAAGTGGAATGAGGGTAGAATGGTATTGACTGGTATTGACATTGTGGCAGTAAAACACAGTAATTTATGACTTGAGATTCAGTGGACCTCGTTCAGCTAGTAGGCTGAGGAAATGGACACACACAACTACAGTGCCTTCAGAAAGTATTCAAAGTTGTATTGAATTTGTTTCAAACATAACACTTTGTATTCAGGACAAAAAGTGAAATGCTTTGCCACATTTTTCCAGTATTACTTTAGTGCCTTGTTGCAAACAGGATATGTTTTAAATGTTTTAAAACATTTTTATTCTTCACAGGCTTCCTTCTTTTCACTCTGTCAATTAACTTAGTATTGTGTTGTGGAGTAACTACAATGTTGTTGATCCATCCTCAGTTTTCTTCTATCACAGCCATTCAACTCTGTAACTGTTTTAAAGTCACCATTGGCCTCATGGTGAAATCCCTGAGCGGATTCCTTCCTCTCTGGCAACTGAGTTAGCGGGACACCTGTCGACAACTTCCGGTGAAATTGGAGGGCGCGCAATTCAAATAAATAATTATAAAAATTATGGATATTAAACATTTAGGTACATACAAGTGTCTTATATCGGTTAAAAGCTTAATTTGTTGGTCATCTAACTGCATTGTCCGATTTACAATAGGCTTTACAGTGAAAGAATGCAATGCGATTGTTTGAGGATGGCGCCCCACATCGACATATTTTTCCACCGGCACAGGCTTCATAAAATCACAAATAGCGATTAAATATTCACTTACTTATTGAAAATCTTCCTCTGATTTGCAATCCAAAGGGTTGCTACAACATGTATGGTTGTTTTGTTAGATAAAATCCTTCTTTATATTCCAAAAAGTCTGTTTAGTTGGCGCCAATGATTTGAGTAATCCACTCGTTCAACGTGCAGAGAAAGGAATCCAAAAAGCTACCGCTAAACTTCAATAAAACAAGTCAAAATACATGTATTTTTAATCCTCAGGTACTCTAAAATGTAATTAAACTATAATATTTCATACGGAAATAAGTATGTTCAATAGAAAAGCAAAATTACAGACTGGTTTCCAACTCCGACTCCCAGTATTAAAACAAAAAATTCTTTGTTGTTTGGGAAGAAACAAGCCTGAAACCTTGAACAAAGACTGTTGACATCTAGTGGAAGCCATTGGAATTGCAATCTGGGAGCTGGATTTGAATATGACCCTACACGTTCCATTGGAAGAGCATGGGCTCTCAAAAAAATAAAAATCAGGTTGGTTTTTCTTTGGATCGTCACCTACCATATCTATTGTGTTATAGTCTCATACATTATTTTAACATTTCTACAAACTTCAAAGTGTTTTCTATCCAATGATACTAATTATATGCATATCCTGGCTTCTGGGTCTGAGTAACAGGCAGTTTACTTTGGGCACGTCAGTCAGGCATAAATTTAGAAAAAAGGACCCTAGCCCTAACAAGTTTTAATAACTTCACCATTTTCAAAGGGATATTCAATGTCTGTTTTTATACCCATCTACCAATAGGTGCCCTTCTTTGCGAGGCATTGGAAAACCTCCCTGGTCTTTGTGGTTGAATCTGTGTTTGAAATTCACTGCTCGACTGAAGGACCTTACCAATAATTGTATGTGTGGGGTACAGAGATGAGGTAGTCATTCATAAATCATGTTAACCTTTTCTCAATAGGGGGTGCTGTTGGCACTTTGTAATAATTTCGTTCCCAAATTAAACTGCCTCGTACTCAATTCTTGCTCGTACAATATGCATATTATTATTACTATTGGATAGAAAACACTCTCTAGTTTCTAAAACCGTTTGAATTATATCTGTGAGTAAAACAGAACTGGAGCTAGAGCAATTTTCCTATGAGGATGTGAGAATGCTGAATTCTGCTGGCTGTTCTGAGATCCGTTTATAAATCTGCCTGTCTTCTATTGGTTGAGATGCACTGCATACGCCTTCCCCTGGATAGCGAATAGTGAGAATTGAAATGGTGTTTCTAGGCAGATCTGAGAGCTTATACATGGGCTGGCAAAGTGGGGTCCGTCCTTTGTCCTCTTTGCTCTGACGCAGAAAGGACCTCTGGCTGTCGTGATAGAAAGCTCCCTTTATAGCCCTTAGATATACCCGGCTCTGTTTTTATTCGATATAGGTGTTAAAGACATCATAATGTTGTTATATTAAACCGAGTTATATCAGTTTATATCAGTATATTGCGAATTTCGGGTATTTATTTGTGCTGCGTTCTAGGGACTTGGGCACGTCTTTGCCACATGGCTAATGTTTACTGCTAATTCCAACGTTGAAGGCGACAATCTACAACCAAGCAACGATTATTTTGGACAAAGGACACCTTGCCCAAGATTCTGATGGAAGCTCGTCAAATAGTAAGAACTATATGTGATGTTAATTCGTTGTTCTGTTGAAAAATGTTACACTCATATCCCGCCATGAATCTCAGTGCGGTCTCGCTTTAACGCACGCTGTATGTCGTAGTAACGTTAATTTAAAAAATCTAACACAGCGATTGCATTAAGAACTAATGTATCTTTCATTTGCTGTCCAACCTGTATTTTTTAGTCAAGTTTAGGATTAGTTACTGATTAGACTAGGTGCCTCTCCCAAGATTTCTCCCGACATATTGTTGTCAGTTTGGCTACTTTTCTCATTGTATAACCACGATTTGTGCCGCTAAATATGCACATTTTCGAACAAACTCTATATGTATTGTGTAATATGATGTTATAGGACTGTCATCTGAAGAAGTTTTGAGAAGGTTAGTGAAAAAATTTATATCTTTTGCTGGTTTATTCGTTATCGCTATTGTTGGCCTGAATCAATGCTGTTGTGTGGTTGGCTATTGTAGTAAGCTAATATAATGCTATATTGTGTTTTCGCTGTAAAACACTTAAAAAATCTGAAATATTGGCTGGATTCACAAGATCTTTGTCTTTCATTTGCTGTATGCTGTGTATTTTTCAGAAATGTTTTATGATGAGTATTTAGGTAATACACGATGGTCTCTGTAGTTATTCTAGTTGCTTTGGTGAGAGTTGTGATGGTGGCTGCAATGGTAAACTATGATTTATACCTGAAATATGCACATTTTTCTAACAAAACATATGCTATACAATAAATATGTTATCAGACTGTCATCTGATTAAGTTGTTTCTTGGTTAGTGGCTATTTATATCTTTATTTGGTCGAAATTGTGATAGCTACCTATGCAGGAAAAAAATGGTGGAAAAAAAAGTTGTGTCTTTTGCTATTGTGGTTAGCTAATAGAAATACATATTGTGTCTTCCCTGTAAAACATTTTAAAAAATCAGAAATGATGGCTGGATTCACAAGATGTGTATCTTTCATCTGGTGTCTTGGACTTGTGATTTAATGATATTTAGATGCTAGTATTTACTTGTGACGCTATGCTAGGCTATGCTAGTCAGCTTTTTTACTGATGGGGGTGCTCCCGGATCCGGGATTGTGATGAAGTAGAAGTTAAACACTACTATTGCACATGTGACAGGTTAAAGGAAATACTAATAGCCTGTTATACATTAAAAAGTATTAGTAAGTTCATAGTATGTGAGGATCTTAAAACATCTAAGGTTAAGAAGATCATGCATTCAGTATTAGTTGATAGATTGATAATTATATAAATGTTGTGTTAAAATCCGTCAAGCATACAAAGGGTACGAATTGTGAGAGGAATGTGTAAACGTTATGTTGATTACTTTATGTTGTCGTGGGTAAAAGTGTTAATCTGTGATCTACTAAATGCTCTTAATCTATGAGCCTGAGATCGATTGCTCTGGTCTCCACTCAAGTTCACGGAGAATTCGCGGTCTTTTTCTCATTGCACTAAAAGTTCAATAAGTAAACATTCCGTATCACAATTGTGATTCTTTCTCCCCTTGTTCAGGTACGTTATTGATGATTAAAAAGAGTAATTTAAATGTAATAACTTGCTAACATGTCAAGAGTGTTTAAGGTGTGTCGTAGTAACATATTGAGGAAGTTAGTTAAGTTTGCAGAGAGTAATGAGCCGTGCTCGGTTGCAGCTAGCTTCGTACTGCTACGTAGCTGCCATTTTATGTCGATTGTGAATGAACAGGTGCGTTGTTAATAATATATTTTGCGGTGTTATTTGTGTAATGGTTTTTCAAACACTTTATTGCCTGTTGATAAATTGAGTTATGGTTTACTGAGTTAAAGCTTATATTATTATATTATATATTGAAAATAGTATTTGTTTCAGTGATGTACAGTGTATACTGTTGTGACTTGAATAAGCCTTGTACCCTACAAAACTATCTATTTCCTGTAGATCTGTTATTCTGTAAAATGTGTTACTTATGTAAAATGATTGCACTAAAAGTTCAATAAGTAAACATTCCGTATCACAATTGTGATTCTTTCTCCCCTTGTTCAGGGGTGTAACACACACAGAGTGAGTCCAAGCAACTGATTATGTGACTTGTTAAGCACATTTTTACGCCTGAACTTATTTAGATGAAAGAAAGAGAGAAAATGGGAGAAAAAGAGTCCTCCTCCTTCCTCCTCCAGTTTTCTGGCTTGGTTCGGTCATCTTCGGTACCTCGTCTCCTAAAATCCAGGCTGTTCTCTGAGCCTGCCCAGGACTGATAGCACCAAGAGCCATGAATAATCAGAATTCAACCAGAAAGACAAACACCCAATTGAGACTCTGCATGCAGAATTCTTCAAAAATATAATTTGTGTACAACGCAAAACCCCAAACAATGCATGCAGAGCAGAATTAGGTCTATACCCGCAAGTATCAAAATCCAGAAAAGAGATGTTAAATTTTACAACCACCTAAAAGGAGGCGATGCCCACAAATTCCACCACAAAGCCTTCACCTACAGAGAGATGAACCTATAGAAGAGTCCCCTCAGCCAGCTGGTTCTGGGGCTCTGTTCACAAACACAAACAGACTTCACAGAACCCCAGGACAGAAACACATTCAGACCTATCCAAATTAAGAGAAAGCAAAAAGATAACTATTTTACACACTGGAAAGAATCAATCAGAAAACAGAACAAATTGGAATGCTATCTGGCCCTAAACAGAGAGTACACAGTAGCAGAATACCTGACCACTGTGACAGACCCCAAATTAGGAAAATGCTTGACTAAGTACAGACTCAGTGAGCATAGCCTTGCTATTGAAAGAGGCCACCACAGCATATCTTCCAGGTCTGCTTGTGCCCACTGCCCACAAAATGAGTTGGAAACTGAGCTGTACTTCCTAACCTCCTGCCAAATGTATGACCACATTACAGACACATACTGTATTTCCCACAGACCACACAGACCCACAAAAACATTGAAAACAAATCAAACATTGTTAAACTCCCATATCTGTTAGGCAAAATACCACAGTGTGCAATCACAGCAGCAACGTTTGTGACCCGTTGCCATGAGAAAAGGACAACCAGAGGAGCACAAACAACATTGTAAATACAACCTATATTTATCTGTTTCTTTTCAACTACTTGCACATTGTTATAACAGTGTACATAGCCAATAATAAAACATTTGAAATGTCTATTCTTTTAAAACTTTTGTGAGTTTAATGTTCACTAATGTTTCCCTTGTTTATTTCCCTTTTGTTTATTGTCTATTCCATTTGCTTTGGCAATGTAAACATGTTTCTCATGCCAATAAACTCCTTTGAATTAAATTGAGAGAGAGAGAGAGAGAGGCATAGAGAGAGGGAGAGACAGAGGCATAGAGAGAGAGGCAGAGAGAGAGAGAGAGAGCAGCTGAAGGAGGGGTAAATACAATGTTCCAGCTGTGCAGAGACAGGTGTTCTACTCCCTGCACCACAGAATATACCCTGCAACAAGTACACTAGCTAGGCTACAATCTGTGCCCTCTATACACACACTGTCAAGTACACTAGTGTGTAGACTCTGTGTGTAGACACTAGTGTGTAGACTCCTAGTATATACATACTTTCAAGTACAACACTCTCTAGGCTACAGCCTGTTCCATCTGAGCCCTGTATACACACACTGCTAAGATAAAGTACCAACTTCAGTTTCTCAGGCTTTCTAGCTGTGTTTACACTAGAGAGAGAGACAGAAGAGAGATAGCCCATGAGAGACATGGGGAGAGGAGAGAGAGAGACAGAGTGAAACAGACAGAGCTAGTCAGAGAGATGTGGAGAGAGACAGACAGAGGGAAGAGAGCCCAAGAGAGAGGGGGGAGAGGAGAGAGAGAGATACATGTGAAGAGAGAGAGAGACAGAGAGATTGTTAGGGAGATGTGGAGAGAGAGACAGAGACTGAGGAGAGACACATTTAAGTCTGAGGGCAGCTGTGATCACTCTCTGTCTTTATCTCTCTTTAGTCTTTAGTGCAACGTCTATTAACTTAGTTCCTAAGCAGGATTTCACAAAACGAGGAGAACGTCTTGAGAGCTTCATAGAATATTCAGATAGTGTTTGCAGCTACTTCTCCTATTAAACTCAATCACCTCAACTCTCCCTCTTTAAGATATCAAAAGACTGGGACTGTTCACCTGCCACTGATACCAAAGTAGCACGCTTCTAACCTACACGCTAGCCGACAAGACACATCTGAATAGTCTACTATTACTTGAGGCAGAGACAATGAATGGTAATGGCACTTCACTGACTGCTCTGTTCTTTGTGATTGCTTTGGGGGGGGGCTATAGCTAGCTCCGTCTCTGATCAATCTCCAACTACAGAGCACGTAGTCCATCTTTCTCCTCCAGGCTGTCTCCTGCTGGCACCTGGGGGCTTCTCAGGGAAACCTGATCTCCATCTCTCTCGCTCTCCCTCACCTATCTCTCTCTCGCTCCCTCTTTCTTTTAAAGCCCATGTGAAGCAGTCCCTTTCTCTCTTCTTCTCTCTCTGGTCTCTTTCTTCTCTCTTCTCTGTCTGTCTGTTCCTGGCTGTTGGTCAGGGTCCAGTGGGGCCGATCTGTTGGCTGGGACTGCTGGACATTGATCCTTATCTGGGGGATTAGATGAGTGGGCCCTCTGGGGCCTTCACTAGCACTTTGAGCTGTGACAGAGAGAGAAAGGGAGAGGAGGACAGAGAGAGAGGGGGAAAGAGTAGAAGATAGATCATGGCAGAGAAGGGGAGAGGAATAGGGGGGTGAAAAGGAGAGGGGGAAGGGGGGGGGGGAACATGGGCGGCAGTGAGACTGCCCCTTCACAGTACATTCAGAGAGACGCATCACTGCAGGGCAGGATTAAAACCCTGCACCGGTCATCCTCTCAGTCTTTTACCTGCTTCATTACTTGCAGCAGAACCTCTTACTGCTCTATGGGACCAACAAAGCAATCTGTCCCGTGTATGTCTGTGTACCTGGGGGGAAGACTTAAGACGTCACACCCACCCACACATCTTCATTTCCACTTATATAACACATAACACCCAGGCTGCTTCAGCGTACACACACATTATCAGGGTGGTAAATTATACCGCTAATGCATTTCTAATTTCAGACAGACGCAACAAACACAGCTCTACTTTCACCTAACCACCAGGCCAGGCACGGCTTGGTCTGATTGGATATTGGATCCCAACTCCCCTGTGTCCCATATCCGCTTTCCCTTCAAATGGTAACACACACACACAGACACACACACACACACCCTCTTCCACCGTGTGAAAAAGGTGGGAGACTGTGGCGGGGGCGAGAGAACCTTTTGATGTTGCTGCACAAGAGAGGAAGAAAAGCATTAACTCTTAATCACCATGGGGTTGTGTTGTTGGCCTGGAAGCTGAGGAGACTACCACACAACACTGATCCACACCGGCCCTAATCTCATTTAGGATGTGTTGATTTATTGAGATGTGTCTGGGACCAGGCTCAGAACTCTGAGAGCAGACCAAGGTGATGGAGGCAGACTCTCCTCTACTGAGGGTCACACAGAATTGAGGTCAATTGACTGTTCAGCTGAGCCACACTCACTCCCACAATCCTTTACTGCTGCCATTGATTTCAAAGGGATAGAAAACATGCACACAGAACAGACGCACAGGCATACACAGAAACACACACACACACACACACAGAAACCCACACACAGACACACAGCTATTGGCTTCTCGTTAAGGGCGTTTTGGAGGAGGGCGAATGAGAGACAGCTCGAGGTATAAATCATAGGATTTAATGAGGCTGCTTCCAAACAGCCCACCACACACACACACACACACACTAGCCATAACAACACCATCGACTAAACCCAGGGCAGAACAAAGAGATATTTATGACTCTGCTGCACTGGGGGAAATTAAGCCATACATATATGTAAACATAAAACAAATACTCTAATATAGTACATTTATACTCCCATGTCACTATGAAATAGTGCAGGAGTGTTTCCCTACCCACTCCTCTGGGACCAACTGGTCATTTGCACATATTTGCTCTATTCCAGGAGCACAATCACAATAGATTAAACGAATTAAGGGCTTGATGATTCCCAGCTAGCAAGCATACTATGGTGAACCAATAGTGGCCCGTCTCTGGCATAGTTTGCGGCCCGCAGCTGCAGTTTAATCAGTGCTGGAATAGAACATGCAGTACATACTCATTCAAGGGTTTTTCTACTTCATGAAGCTGGTTGAGAGAATGCCAAGAGTGCTGTCATTAAGGCAAAGGGTGGCTACTTTGAAGAATCTCAAATATAAAATATATTTTGATTTGTTTAACACTTTTTTGGTTACTACATGATTCCATATGTGTTATTTCATAGTTTTGATGTCTTCACTATTATTCTACAATGTAGAAGATAGTAAAAATAAACAAAAACCCTGGAATGAGTAGGTGTGTCCAAACTTTTGACTGGTACTGTATGTGTAATTAATCAATCAACCAACCAACCATTAGTTAGCACTCACCTGGTAATCACTGGGCAAGAAGGTGCTAACGGCTAGCTCCATCTGGTGCCACTCACCCTAACCCTCACCTGGTTATAGATCCATATTACTGTCGATGTAGCATTAGCATAGCATTGTCTCTCCCCTGGTATTTGCTTGGCCAGAAGGTGCCAACGACATAGCTTTAGACATAGAATTAGCATAATGTATGTGTTAACACATATGTATCATTAGCGCTCACCTGGTATTCGCTGGGCCAGAATGTGCTAACGGCTAGCTCCACCTGGTGCCACTGGCGTCCATGTGACCCGGAGACGTTCCAGACGGCGCTTCCCCGCGGCCCCCCGTTGACCCGGATGTAGAGCTGCAGGTCCCCGGGGGAGTGGCCGTCGCGGCTGTACAGGAAGTAGCTGAATTGGATGCAGTGCGTGTCATTCTCACTCAGCGAACGGAGGAGGAGGTGGGCCCGCTGCCCCGCGGCATGCTGGGACGAGTTCACCATCATGAACGACCCTGGGGGACAGCAGGGAGGAGACAGGGTCAGATGGTTATAATGCAATTCCTGTCAACAGAGACGGAACTTTAGGGAAATCTCCATGATTTGAGGGAAAGCGTTTCTCTGCTCTACCTCTGTCTCTACCACAGGCGGCCGGTGGCACCTTCATTGTGGAGGACGGGCTCACAGTAATGGATGGAATGGGATCAATGGAATGGTTTAGAACACATCGTTTCCATGTGTTTGATTCCATTCCATTCACTCATGATTATGAGCCGTCCTCCCCTCAGCAGCCTCCTGTGGCCTCTACCTCTCTCTACCTCTCTCTACCTCTCTCTACCTCTCTCTCAGACCGTATAAGGGTTTCTTTGTCTGCCACAATGCCTCAGATCTCCCCTGTTCAAAGCTCTGTTTTATGGACAGACAGGGAGAAGACAGACAGAATTTCATTTAGAGACTGAGGTTCACAGAGTCTTTCATCCCTCCCCTTCTGATTCGCTCTCATCCCCTCGGCACTCAAGGTTGTAGCCTGTCGCCTGGCCATGACACAGGTGTCAAACAGACAACCCGACAAACAGAGGGAGATTTGCCTTCACAGCTGTCCACACACCTCAATGGATGAGAGAGAGCGAGAGCGAGAGAGAGAAACAGAATGAGTCAAAGAAAGAGAGAATGAGTTATAGGGAGATGTCCATGTTGATCACACCAGATTGGGGACAGTGTTCATGAGGGAATCCCAAAAGAGTATCATTCTAACCATTCTAATCTTCTAATAATGATCAATGGGTCACAGTATTGGAATTTGTTACCGAAGCAATCTTCTAAGTGCTTTAAAGACACAGCTGTAGTGTATTCTCTATGGAAGGGCAGGACAGGATGGGTGATGTACTTGAATGAGTGTGTAATCAGAGACTCAGTGCCCTGCCACTTCTACTGCCATTAATCACACTGACACTGTTATTAGGCTGTAATGGCAATCTAGGGAGTACTTTGAACACCAGTGATTACGCACACACGCACACACACACACACACACACACACACACACACACACACACACACACACACACACACACACACACACACACACACACACACACACACACACACACACACACACACAAACAAACAAACAAAGAGCGATGGGCTCAGGCCCAAATCCCAGTGACCTTCCTGGAAGTGAGAGCTCCACTCCCTCCTTTCTTCTCCTCCTCTTCCCTCTCTCCTCAGCAGGTAGAGTGATTAAGATACTACAGCTCCTTGGGGACCTTATCTCTCTCTGTCCCTGACCTCAGGCTGGCGCTGGCTGCCTTCATAGTGAGGTAGTACAGCATGTGACCTATAGTATGTCTCTACAGCTTCAGCACTGTGACCTCAACATGCCTTTCAGACAGGCTGCCTCTCCTCATTGCAATTCCTCATCACCTTGCCCTCGGGTTGCACAATTCCAGTAACTTTCCTGAAAATGCATTGGATTCAGGATTTCTTGCTTATTTTCTCCTGATTTCGGGAATCTTCCAACCAGGATTTCTGGGAAAACCTGGGAATTTTGCAATGCTACTTTGCCCAAATCAGAGAAAAACAAACACAGACAAACAGGTGGTGCTGGTTCAATGAAACCCTGGTCTTGTCGGTTTGCTTTGCTTGCTCACGGACAGAACAAGGAAAAAAACTGAAGAAAATTCAGTCGTTCGCATCAAAAGTTGTGATTCCCCAGACCAACCAAGACCTACATCAGCCAGGTCACAGCACAGGGCTGCTCAGTGTTTAAAAACCTCTTACAGTCTCAAAACCTTGAGTCCCCTTTACTGTCCAAAACACCCCTACATCCCTTTCCTCGCTCTTCTCTTTCCTGATCCCTGTCTGGACAAAACATCCCTCCGGTCTCTTTTCTCATCCTCTCCTATCCCATCTTCCCTAACCTCGACCCTGAACCCAGCCCAGACCGAACCGTCAAGCCTTCACTAAATTCCTACTAGCAGCTTCTCCTCCTCAGGGGGACTAGCAGGCAGTATTCTCAGAAAACATTGATTTTCCCCTCGCTTCCCTTAGAATCTCACCTACATCCAGATTTGGACCAGAGCAGGCATCGACTTAGCCACTACCGGCCCCTGCGCCCTCACTGTCACCATGCCTCTGATGTGTGGAGACTCCTGGAGGCTCTTTGGGCCACGAGGCTAAATTGCTTTTCTCGCAAGATCAGCACGCAACTGAACTACTTCTCCCTTTCTAGTTTGAGATTTGAGACCAGGTAACAGGCCTATGTGTGAGAGAGGGAGAAAGCTGTATTGGGTAGGGTATGAGATGAGTGCTGTGACCAATAGATAGACAACAAAGACATTAACTGGAATTGAATTGACCCTGGCATAGCAATGGTAACGCATTGTCTTGTTTACCAACTGTAACCCAATCTCACACAATTCTTCCTCTGAAAATAGGAAGCTTCTAGTTGTTGAACAGTGCTGGAAGGCAGGGAGAGAGAACGAGTGAAGATTAAAATATGTCTAACTAATTCTGACAGGCCCTGGAGCCTGTATGGAAATCAAATTAAGATTTATTCTAATCTATCTATGCAAAACATTATTACACTCACTGAGGCAGATATACCCTTATCGCACAGTTGCAGCCACCTAGTGGTCACTTAGGAAACTGCAGCAGTCAGATTAGGAAACCCATTCATTATCAGACTAAACGCAACTGACAAATGAGGGACTTCCTAATATGGAGGCCATAATCCACTAAAAACAAATAACTGAATCATGTTATTTTTTCATCAAGAGCTGATATGATGAACTGTCTGGGACATCTTTTTCAGAAGGTGAATATACTTCAAGAGAAAATGGAAGCTAAAGCTCAAAGTGAGTCTAAAGACATGGGTTAATACTGTGTCTGCTAAACATACCAAATTGCCATCATTCACCTGAGCGGGATTGAGTCAGTCCATTTTATAAATGCATTAATTAGAAATAAAACAGCTTCTGGTAACCTTTCCTGTCCATCCTTGAGGAGTGAAACACACACAGAGAGGCAAGTACACACACACAGAGAGGCAAGTACACACACACACACAGAGGCAAGTACACACACACACAGAGAGGCAAGTACACACACAGAGAGAGGCAAGTACACACACAGAGAGGCAAGTACACACACGCATAGACTCTTTAACTTGGTTTAAAAATATCCGGAGCTGCTGAAATATTCTCCATCAATCCATAAAGGCAGATAAGGCTCCCCTGTAACCCTGGCTAGCCCTGCCAAAGATGAGGGAACACACACACATTAAGAGATTAGGGCACAGCTCCGACTTTCTGCATTCCTATCAGAACGTCAGATATGGCATATAGGGTGGGACCCAGAGTCTCAGGTCTCACTGCTTTTATCACACACACCAGGAGGAAGAGAAGGGGAGATATATAGGGACAGAAAGAAGGGGGGAAATGAAGAGAGAGGGTGAGAGAGGTAGAGATGGTGAGAGAGATTTTTGATTGCTTATTTCACTTTTATTTGTTATCAATTTCACTTTTATTTGGCAATGTAAACATATGTTTCCCATGGTCAATAAAGCCCTTTGAATTGAATTGAGAGAGATAGAGCAAGTAAGATAGCGAGAGCCTCGACGTTCGTAGCCTTTATCTTTATATTTCTCTCCTCCACCATTTTTTAAGCTTTCTGGCTCCGCTCCCATCAATAATGTTTTGTATAACTCAGCCAGGCATATTCTGAAGCCAGACAACACCATCGTTCACAGCCAAACACCATGCATTTTAATCACAGTATTCTATCAATGCTTTTCTGTTATTTTTATGCTATTTTCTGTTTCATCAAGAGGTTAAATAACAGTCTTGCAGTCTGCCAGGCAACGTGTCTGTTAATCAACTTGGTGTTGGTGTGTGTCCAATCGGCCTTTATTATTATTATTATGTTTGTGTGTGTGTTAGTCTATTTCCACTGCTGATTGGGGGCATTCGGAGAAGGTCATCCTGAAATGTTCAATCCCTACTGTTTTTGTATTTTGCGGATTCATTTGTTAGTGTTTTTGTTCTTTTATACTGTAACCTTAGGCTACTTTCACCTCAGATGATATTTGAAGGGCGGTTGCGGTGGTCGATTGGGAACATGCAGATTTGCCTTGCTATTTGTCCGTGAGTGTGTGTGCTGCTGTAATGTGTGATCTGTAGAGCTGGTTGGCAGGGCACTGAGCTCGCTGTGCTGTGTTGTGTTCACTGAGGCCGAAAGGCACCAATGCAGATTCTGCCATTTACAAAGTGACACAGTGCTTACACTGTGCAAATGGGAAATGGGCTAACCAACACCAGCTGCTCATGAATGCAACATAGAGAGACTCTAGCTACACAAACACACACACATACAGCTAACTTCCGTACACAAACAATCAGAGTCCGTCTGGATCTTGGGTTTGGAGCTAACGCGATTCCCAAGGTGAGGGACGGGATCTAAACAGACGACCGGGACTCGGTTACCCCAAAAAATTGAATTATTACTAAGCTTGAAGGGATTGACTTGATATTGACACTGTATAATGAATGACAGCCTCTTTTGCTGGTAGAGGAGTCAACATCACAGCTAGTCACTGTATGCAAGGCCTGAACTGTCTTTGTTATAGTGGGGTGGCAGGTAGCCTAGCGTTTAAGAGCGTTGGGCCAGTAACCAAAGGGTCGCTGGTTTAAAATCTGCTGTGCTGCCCTTGAGCAAGGCAGTTAACCCCAAACAACAACTGCTCCCCGGGCGCCGATGACGTCGGTTAAGGCAGCCCCCCGCACCTCTCTGATTCAGACAACTGACTAGGTATCCCCTTTCCCTGTATCAGCACTGTAAACACACACCCTCAACCTGTCTCTTTCTCTCTCTGACTACATTTGGCCTGCCTCCCTTCCCCAACTGTAAATTACTTCATTAATGTCTTAAGGAATCCTCGATCTCCCTCAAAGTTCACTGCTAAGCCCCCTGTTACAGCAGCATGTCCCACCATGGAGAGGAAGGGAGCCACGTGCCCTGTTTTAGAAAAGACGAGAGGAGGTGAGGAACACGGAGAAACAGAAAAGAGAAGCCTGCGAGGTACTGAGATGAAACAAATAGTAGATCACACACAAGAAAGAAAGAAAGCACTTCTGGGAAGGAGAGGAGTGTTATACAGTATGGAGATGCTTTGGCAGACAGGGGGAGGGGTTGGAGAGGGTATAGGGTTGTCAGCACACTGGATGGCTGGCTGACTGGGTGGTAGGGTGGTAGGGTGGCTCGCTGGCTCTGCTTGTACTGTACTGTAACAAGGATCTAGAAACATGCGAACAAGACATTCTCTTAAATGAGTTTGTTTTTCTATCACCACAGCGGAGATACAGAAATACCTCAGACATCAGGTCTTTGTGGAGAGGAAACACGGAGGAAGGAAGGAAGGAAGGAAGGAAGGAAGGAAGGAAGGAAGGAAGGAAGGAAGGAAGGAAGGAAGGAAGGAAGGAAGGAAGGAAGGAAGGAAGGAAGGAAGGAAGGAAGAAGACACTAACCATGCCCTGTAAGGAGACTGTGTTGGGTGGGAAGAGGGTGAGCTATTTCATGGCTCTGCAACATGAGCATGTGTTCCCAGGTAGAATAACCTGAGGCTGGTTAATAAAAACATCCCTGAGAGGAGAAAATAACAGTACAGAACAGCCTTGAACTATTTTCTATGTTTCTTTGTTTCTCAGTCTATGTGTTTCTCTCTCCCTCTCTTGTACTATCACTGACTATCACTGGCTCTCAGCGGCACTGCAGTGCAGTTGATACCCAGCCCAGGTATGAGGTCTGCCAGTATGGACCAGGGCCCAGTGCTCCCCCTACCTCCCCCTACATCCAGTCAGAGTGATAAGACAGTATCAGTTACAGCCCTGCTGAGTGCCAGCGGCGTAAGTGCATCTGGAGGAGAGCAGGGAGTTGCAGAGAGAGCTGAGTTGCATGCAGATCACCTTGAGGCAGAGAGGAGAGAAAGCCCTGGCCAGAGACATGTTCACAACCTGGCCCCACATACAGTGCATTCGGAAAGTATTCAGACCACTTGAGTTTTTCCACATGTTGTTATGCTACAGCCTTATCCTAAAATTGATTTAATTGTTAGTTTTTTTTCTTCAAATCAATCTACACACAATACACTATAATGGTAAAGCAAAAACTGGTTTTTAGATTTTTTGGCAATTTTTTATATACAGTTGAAGTCGGAAGTTTACATACACTTAGGTTGGAGTCATTAAAACTCGTTTTTAAACCAGTAATTTTTCCAACAATTGTTTACAGACAGATTATTTAACTTATAATTCATTGTATCACAATTCCAGTGGGTCATAGGTTAACATACACTAAGGTGACTGTGCCTTTAAACAGCTTGGAAAATTGCAGACAATGATGTCATGGCTTTAGAAGCTTCTGATAGGCTAATTGACATAATTTGAGTCAATTGGAGGTGTACCTGTGGATGTATTTCAAGGCCTACCTTCAAACTCAGTGCCTCTTTGCTTGACATCATGGGAAAATCTAAATAAATCAGCCAAGACATCAGAAAACAATTTGTAGACCTCCGCAAGTCTGGATCATCCTTGGGAGAAATTTCCAAACGCCTGAAGGTACCATGTTCATCTGTACAAACAATAGTACGCAAGTATAAACACCATGGGACCACGCAGCCGTCATACCGCTCAGGAAGGAGACGTGCTCTGTCTCCTAGAGATGAACGTACTTTGGTTTGAAAAGTGCAAATCAATCCCAGAACAACAGCAAAGGACCTTGTGAAGATGCTGGAGGAAACAGGTACAAAAGTAGCTATATCCACAGCAAAACGAGTCCTATATCGACATAACCTGAAAGGCCACTCAGCAAGGAAGAAGCCACTGCTTCAAAACCGCCATTAAAAAGCCAGACTACGGTTTGCAACTGCACATGGGGACAAAGATCGTACTTTTTGGAGAAATGTCCTCTGGTCTGATGAAACAAAAATAGAATTGTTTGGCCATAATGGCCATCGTTATATTTGGAGGAAAAAGGGGGAAGCTTGCAAGCCGAAGAACACCATCCCAACTGTGAAGAACAGGGGTGGCAGCATCATGTTGTAGGGGTGCTTTCCTGCAGGAAGGACTGATGACCTTCACAAAATAGATGGCATCATGAGGGAGGAAAATTATGTGGATATATTGAAGCAACATCTCAAGACATCAGTCAGGAAGTTAAAGCTTGGTCGCAAATGGGTCTTCCAAATGGACAATGACCCCAACCATACTTCCAAGTTGTGGCAAAATGGCTTAAGGACAACAAAGTCAAGGTATTGGAGTGGCCATCACAAAGCCCTGACCTCAATCCCATAGAAAATGTGTGGGCAGAACTGAAAAAACATGTGCGAACAAGGAGGCCTACAAAACTGACTCAGTTACACCAGCTTTGTCAGGAGGAATGGGCCAAAATTCACCCAACTTATTGTGGGAAGCTTGTGGAAGGCAACCCGAAAAGTTTGACCCAAGTTAAACAATATAAAGGCAATGCTACCAAATACTAATTGAGTGTATGTAAACTTCTGACCCACTGGGAATGTGATGAAAGAAATAAAAGCTGAAATAAATCCTTCTCTCTACTATTATTCTGACATTTTACATTCTTAAAATAAAGTGGTGATCCTAACTGATCACCAATTTTTACTAGGATTAAATGTCAGGAATTGTGAAAAACTGAGTATAAATGTATTTGGCTAAGGTGTATGTAAACTTCCGACTTCAACTGTATAAAAAAAAAGTAAATATCACATTTAGATACGTTTTCAGACCCTTTACTCAGTACTTTGCTGAAGCACCTTTGGCAGCGACTACAGCACTGAGTCTTCTTGGGTATGACGCTACATGCTTGGCACACCTGTATTTGGGGAGTTTCTCCCATTCTTCTCTGCAGATCCTCTCAAGCTCTGTCAGGTTGGATGGGGAGCGCTGCTGCACAGCTATTTCCATTTCTCTCCAGAGATGTGCGATCAGGTTCAAGTCCGGGCTCTGGCTGGGCCACTCAAGGACATTCAGAGACTTGTCCCGAAGCCACTCCTGCGTTGTCTTGGCTGTGTGCATAGGGTCGTTGTCCTGACGGAAGGTGAACCTTCACCCCCAGTCTGAGGTCCTGAATGCTGTGGAGCAGGTTTTCATCAAGGATCTCCAAAGAGGCCAAAGAGTTCAATCTTGGTTTCATCAGACCAGAGAATCTTGTTTCTCATGGTCTGAGAGTCCTTTAGGGCCATTTTGGCAAACTCCATGCGGGTTGCCTTTTACTGAGGAGTGGCTTCCATCTGGCCACTCTACCATAAAGGCCTGATTGGTGGAGTGCTGCAGAGATGGTTGTCCTTATGGAAGGTTCTCCCATCTCCACAGAGCAACTCTGGAGCTCCGTCAAAGTGACCATCGGGTTCTTGGTCACCTCCCTGACCAAGGCCCTTCTCCGCCAATTGCTCAGTTTGGCCAGGCGGCCAGCTCTAGGAAGAGTCTTGGTGGTTCCAAACTTCTTCCATTTAAGAATGATGGAGACCACTGTGTTCTTGCGGACCTTCAATGCTGCAGAAATGTTTTGGTACCCTTCCTCAGATTTGTGCCTCGACACAATCCTATCTCGGAGCTCTACGGAGAATTCCTTCGACCTCATGGCTTGGTTTTTGTGCTATGACATGAATCATCAACTGTGGGACCTTATATAAACAGATGTGTGCCGTTCCAAATCATGTCTAATCAATTAAATTTACCACAGGTGAACTCCAATCAAGTTGTCAAAACATCTCAGGGATGATAAATGGAAACAGGATGCACCTGAGCTCAATTTCAAGTCTCAAAGCAAAGGGTCTGAATATTATGTAAACATTTGCTAAAATTTTGAAAAACCTGTTTTCGCTTTATCATTATGGGGTATTGTGTGTAGACGGATGAAGACATTTTTTTATTTAATCAATTTTAGAATAAGGCTGTAACGTAACAACATGTGGAAGAAGTCAAGTGGGCGAGAGAGTAGAGAGGTTGAATAGGGGGCTAAGCTTAGGGGTCAAGTAGTCTGGACCAGAGTGCTTCAACTTGACATTATATCATGGTAAGTGTCAATCTGTAGCTTACATCTTCACCACAATAATAACTTGTAACTTGTCTTAAATATCTCTAGCAACAAGTAATACATGTTGGGTAAGTTACATGTTTTGGGCAGTAGGGGGCACACACTACTTGCCCTATAAGCCTTGGTGTTCTCTTCTCTAAAGTAGGGTATGCCAACAAAACAATGTGTCTCTTTAATCCTACGCCAGAACACATGGCACACTGATGGATTAAAACAGGGTGGTTTACATTTTGAATCTGTCACTGAATGAATGGGGTGAATGGGGGGCACCAGTCTGATCTCAATGAATCAAATCATCTTGAGAGAGCAGCCAAACGGCCCAACGGCCCAACGATACACAACAAAAGGCTGCATGTGCGCTTTTCAAAAAATTTCCTCCTTCAGCTCTGATTGGTCGCCACAAACACAAAGCATCCAATGGGCTTTCCAAAACAACCTTGCTCAGATCTGATTTACCTCCTCAGACACAAAGCTTCAGCCTCAGCCAATGTTCTTGGCCGGCATTGTTCAAAAAAGGGAAAACAAAACAGGCATTACTTCATGTTCATTTGTGCTCCTCAGTCTTTTAGAGGCACGCACTGCCTACTTATTCAAAAGCTGTTACTCATTCAAAAGTCATCGCTCCACCAAACACACACACAAAACCCATCACTCAGGCAGATATAATTGAAAGACGTTTGTAACCCAGGATCTTAATTCACATCCTGCATAGCTGCAGTTTAATGGTGACGGCTTCTCGCAAATAAAGCTGTTGGTAATTGAAAACAATAGTCATCAATCAGTATAATAAGCATCTCCGGCTGAGGACGAGGAGGAGAAAACACCCGCTGTTCTATCAGTCCATCAAACCTTTACGAGCATAACACACACACACAGACACAGAAACACACACATGGAAACACGCCGTTCTTTAGTACATCAGGCATTTACGAGCATATCGTCCTAATCCTTGTCACATCCACTATGGACAGCCACCTACAAATCATCAGTGATAAGGCTTGACCAATGAAAGCCCAAGGAGGAAACAAACACATGAGGAGGCCCCATAAAAGAACGAACCCCAGGCCAGTGCCCACGGCCATTCAGCATAGCTATGGAATTCAAAACAAACTCCGTGCTTACTTAGTGAACAGCTAGGGGGGACAATATCAGGGCAGAGATATGACAATGTTACTCTTTATTTTCTGTGCAAAATTGAGGATTGCCGTGAGAGTGGTTGAATGTCATATACTGTGTAACAGAATATGCAATACAAAGTAAATGCTGAAATGTTTTCTACTAAATCAAACACCGTATTTGACATTTAAAGAAACAGATCTCTGGTATAAAAACATTGGTTTACTAGATCAGTATATGTGAGAGTCCGAGCTGACTCAGACTGACTGCTTCAGAACAATAGGGTTGTGTGGTACCAGCCAGTCTAGTCTACCATCCCAAATGGCACCCTATTCCCTATTTAGTGCACTACTTTTAATCAGGGCTCATAGAGCTCTGGTCAGAAGGGGTGCGCTATCTATAGGGTGCCATCTTTGTTTACCCATTCCCTGGGCCATGGATCCCCTAGCATGGTCCAGAAACAACAAGACAACAATAGCAATGACAGTGGCTGTGACCTATAACAACAGCATGGGGACTTGTTTCCCTGCTGTTTCTGTCCCATGAGGGGTGACAGAGGGAGTGGCAGATAAACAATGGGCCTGAATAGACAGAGTGTGTGGGGGGGCTGGTGACACACACGGTCCCTGAAGCACCGCTAGGCCCAGCCTCCTTCTCCCACCAGACCCATGACACCCCAAGCAGGGCAGCTACGGGGCACAATCTGGTACTGGGTCAAAGAATCCAATTAATCCATGACAGAGAGGGACGCACTTTGAGAGAAAAGGGGGACAGAGGAGAGAACTTCCAGACACTCTGTTTGAGACGGCTGAAAGAGAAAGAGAGGCAGAGAGAATGCCACAAGGGAATAGGAAATGGAACTTCACTGCCCTTCGACCTGTCAGAGTGTATGTGTGTGTGCATGCGTAATTGCGTGCTGTGTTATATACTGCACAAACCCACTGTTGTGCATCAAAAGATGTCCAATTGTCTTCAACCCAGCTGGGAGGGGGATGACACCTTCTTACTACACTGCACATTTTTATCTAACTACATTAATTTCTGAGGAAATGTGAGGAGCGGAACGTCAGCGACTACGTCAACGGCTCTGAACCTTCAGTTTATAACTCCTTCACTAGCTCTATTTCGATCTAACTCTCACCTCCACACATCCTCCCCTACTAGGGCACTGTGACTGATGTTAGGAATCCAATAGTGAAAGTGTGAAAATGGTGTAGGAGGGTGTGTGTGTGTGTGTGTGTGTGTGTGTGTGTGTGTGTGTGTGTGTGTGTGTGTGTGTGTGTGTGTGTGTGTGTGTGTGTGTGTGTGTGTGTGTGTGTGTGTGTGTGTGTGTGTGTGTGTGTGTGCGTGCGTGCGTGTGCGTGAGCCAAGACGTTAATGTGAGAAGCATCGCCTTTACAAATAGGGTAACAGGTGCGGCGTCAGCAGCGGTGGTGCGGTAGTAATTCCGGGAGCAGGGTCAGCTGGGGCAAGGCGTAAGGGAGAGCAGGGTGTCAAGGGTATGTTACTGGCAGATAAATAATGTAATGCTGTGTAATAGCTGAGCCATATGATTCAACACACGTCAGTGACACTCTCCTGGGGACTACAGCGTTCTAATGGTACACCAACTCAGGCCCCATCATCATTACAGTTCAGCTACACACAGGGAGTCAGAATCAGCAGCTAGCAGGACGCAGGGAGTCAGAATCAGCAGCTAGCAGGACGCAGTGAGGGAGTCTCAGCAGCTAGCAGGACGCAGTGAGGGAGAATCAGCAGCTAGCAGGACGCAGTGAGGGAGAATCAGCAGCTAGCAGGACGCAGTGAGGGAGAATCAGCAGCTAGCAGGACGCAGGGAGTCAGAATCAGCAGCTAGCAGGACGCAGTGAGGGAGAATCAGCAGCTAGCAGGACGCAGGGAGGGAGAATCAGCAGCTAGCAGGACGCAGTGAGGGAGAATCAGCAGCTAGCAGGACGCAGTGAGGGAGAATCAGCAGCTAGCAGGACGCAGTGAGGGAGAATCAGCAGCTAGCAGGACGCAGTGAGGGAGAAAGGGTGGGTGAGTGAGAAGGAAAGAGATTGACAGAGCATTATGACATAGACAGGAGCGAGAGCGAGAGAGAGGAGCCAGGGTTCTCATCACCGGGGTTGTCTCTGTCTTTGCCTTAATCAAGGCTTTGAAAGTCTCTCTCTCTTTTTCCTCGCCGGCCAGTTAACAGCAGGGCTGGAGATCCCATGCCTGTAGAGAGGTGATCAATCAGAGAGCTGGTCCTGCAAGGCAAACGCCGTCCTGGTCGGGCCACTACACAGCTGCTCTCTACCTCGCCGCATCCTCCAAAACACCCGCCTGACGACAGTGATGAATTAGAAAACGTTCAAAGTGTTTAGGGGTCTCAGACTCCGCTCTTCTGCATAACAACTGCTGCGTGGCATGCTCTAATCTCACTCCCCCTGTCCTCTCTTCCCCTCATCTTTCAAGTCCTCCGGTTCAACTTCTACCTCATCTTACTTTTCCCCTCCCCTCACCTATTTTCTTTTCTTTAATGACTTTGCTGTCTCTCTGTCGTGTTGACGTATCTATTCCTCTTGGTGCCAAGTAGATTTGGGAGGTATACCGCATATACCATATACCAGAGTATTTGGAAATAGCCACGGGATGGTTTTTCAATACCGTTGAAACTACTATATTTGTAGCTACTTTCTAAGTAAATACCTGCAGTCAACTTCTGCAATACGCTATGAGATAAAGATTTCGTTCTTCATTTCACCTCTCATATAATATTTAATTATGAAGCCAACCGGTTGTCCCCAGTCACATGGTATTTGTTAACAAGCACACATAGACAAGAGACCGAAGCCTTGTGAGTCACTCAATGTTGTGCAGCACACACCAGGCGATCTAGTTACATTATGGAAATCACAACTAAATGTTTGCTAGCTAGATATCTTATAACTATTAAGTGAACTGTCTAAAATGTGCTAAATGTGGCCTCCCGACTGACGCAGCGGTCTAAGGTTCGATCCCAGGCTGTAACAACCGGCCATCATCGGGAGTCCCATAGGGTGGTGCACTATTGGCCCAGCATCGTCCGGGTTAGGGTAGGGTTTGGCCGGGGGGGGGGGGATAACTTGGCTCATCGCATTCTAGTGACTCCTTGTGGCGGCCCGAGCGCCTGCAGGCGGAACTTGATCGTCAGTTGAATGGTGTTTCCTCTGACACATTGGTGGCTTCCAGGTTAAAACCTCTTTGGGCTAGGGGGCAGTATTTTGACGTCCAGATGAAAAGCGTGCCCAAAGTAAACTGCCTGTTACTCATGCCCAGAAGCTAGGATATGCATATAATTGGTTTGGATAGAAAACACTCTAAAGTTTCTAAAACTGTTAAAATAATGTCTGTGAGTATAACAGAACTGATATCGCAGGCGAAACCCCGAGGACAAACCACCCCCCCAAAAAGATATTCAGCCTACCACTGTTTTCAATGGCTGTCACTTTTATTATAAGGCGAAATCCTCCCAGATTGCAGTTCCTAGTGCTTCCACTAGATGTCAACAGTCTTTAGAAAGAGTTTCATGCTGGTTTTTGGAAAAATTTGCCAGAAATTTTAGTTTTTCTAGGTGGCTCCCATTTTGGCTGTAGTGTTTCCAAGCGCGTGGATGAGAGCGTGTTCTTTGGTATTTTTGTCCGGTAAAGACAATAACGATTCTCCATCTTAGATTTTATCGTTTATTTACGTCTTAGTGTACCTAAGGTTTGATTATAAACATTGTTTGACTTGTTTGGAAAAGTTTATTAGTAACGTTTGGGATTCATTTTGTGTGTATTTTGATGGAGGGAAACCGGTGGATTATTGACTGAACCGCGAGTTTTTATGGATATAAAGAAGGACTTTATCGAACAAAAGGACAATTTGTGATGTAACTGGGACCTTTTGGAGTGCCAACAGAAGAAGATCTTCAAAGGTAAGGCATTTATTATATCGCTATTTCTGACTTTCGTGTCGCACCTGCCTGGTTGAAAAATGTTTTTCATGGTTTTGTATGCGGGGCGCTGTCCTCAGATAATCCATGGTGTGCTTTCGCCGTAAAGCCTTTTTGAAATCTGACACAGCGGCTGGATTAACAAGAAGTTAAGCTTTATTTTGATGTATTACACTTGTGATTTTATGAAAGTTAAATATTTATAATTCTGTAGTTTGAATTTCGCGCTCTGCAATTTCACCGGATGTTGTCGAGGTGTCCCGCTAGCGGCACGTCTAGCCGTAACAGGTTTAAGCTGGCGGGTGCTAAGAGGCACGGTTTGGAAGACACATGACTCGACCTTCGCCTCCCGAGCCCGTTTGGGAGTTGCCGCGATGAGACAATAAAATTGGGGAGAAAAAGATAGTAACATTTGTAACATATAGTAACAATTGCTAAATGTTCTGCAGTTCTGCATTTGGTTTGTTAATTTAGTAGATAGTTAGCTATGTCTGTCCTGCAAATAGTTTAGCTCAGATATTGTATAAATTGTTTGCTATGCACTCGTTAGCATTCTCTATGGGATTTTACATGTACTTGTTAGCATTGCTAACCTTCAGATTACAGAGGCTTTGAAAAAAGCACCTCCCTTATGTTCAGTGCCGGTATTACCGAATATCCCGGGATGGCACAAGGTCGGTACGAAGGTATGACAATTTGAATACCGCCCAAACCTAGCCAAGTATCTGACGTTCACCTTGCTAAGGCAATTGAACTCAAGAGTTTTTGAGTAGCTAGCTGAGCATTCAACCATTCATACAACAGACACAGTATTACAACCAGGGTCTGGAGCCACTTCAGAGTACTGAGATCCTACTGGTGTATTCAATTGCAGTATGATCTCCCCTGGGACTAAACCAAGGCTGGCGGCATAAAAGCTACCTAAGAGCAGAACAAGTGGGACACACACACACACACACACACAGCTATGTCTTACTATACTTGTGAGGACCAACAATGGATTCATTCAAAATCCTATTTCCCCTCACCCTGACTACTAACCCATAACCCTAATTCTAACCCTAACCCCTAAAAAAGCCTTTTTACATGTGAGGACCGGCAAAAAATCTCTGAATATTATTTTGTTTTCTATTTTGGTACGTGTCCACACACATGCACACACTCATGTGCACGCGCCTAAACACACACCTTGACGGTAGTCCTCTAAAAAATTAGGTATCTTATTCCGTACGGGCTCAGTGCTTCCAACCTAAGTGCCCTGCTCTAAGGATCTGCTCTGAGGATCTGCTCTGAGGATCTGCTCTGAGGATTTGCTCCAAGGATCTGCTCTTATAATGTGCTCTGAGGATCTGCTCTGAGGATCTTCTCTGAGGATATGCTCTAAGGGTCTGCTCTGAGGATCTGCTCTAAGGATCTGCTCTGAGGGTCTGCTCTAAGGATGTGCTCTGAGGGTCTGCTTTAAGGATCTGCTCTGAGGGTCTGCTTTAAGGATCTGTTCTGAGGGTCTGCTCTAAGGATCTGCTCTGAGGATCTGCTCTGAGGATCTGCTCTAAGGATCTGCTCTGAGGGTCTTGAGAGATGGGATAAAGCTCATTGAGCAAAGCTGTCACAGTACTCCATGAACACTGAAGACTCATCATACAGCTAGCCCCAGGCAGTGGAACGGAAACCCTCTACACAGAGGAATGTCTGTATTGCCTTACTGAGTGTATCTCTGTATCTCTGTCCATCTTCTTCATGCAACCCTGATCCTGAGTTTTACAGGCACGGTGGTAATGATTTCCAATGAGTTACTAATACTGTACATATCAAATAAACTTGAGCTTGAAAAGGACATAAAGAAAGGAAAGCCGACACACGCTGCTCCCAGGCTTTATTCCTGCACCAACATGGATGTTTCAGCTGGAATAACCTTCGTCATCTGCTTCAATAGCCTGTGTAGGAAGGACACTCGTGTGGCTCTAGTTTGTGTGGCCTGGTTTGTGAAGAAAACACAGTACACCTGCAAAAAGAGACAGGAACCTGGATGGGTCATTAAAATGTAATACATGAGGCATGGAACCAGTAGGACAAGAAGTCTAGGACAAGTATATTTTAGCTAGGTGTCAATACATCATGCTGTATGAGATACAACCCAGGAACGATATGTTTTATTCCTTTAGCTTTGAGATATGACTTCTCGCTCAGTTCAGTGCTCATATGTATGTATTATTTGGGGGCTTAGCTCACAAAGAGCATTCTGAATAATGACGAAGAGCTCTGTAGAAGCGTTGTGCGCTGTGTGTGTGTGTGTGCTTACCATGGGAGGCCGTGCACTGTGGCTGGTCTTATATTTCCCATTAATCACGCACTAGCTGGCATTGCCCTGAGAGATGACAAACCTAACACACACACACTCGCAAACCAACACAGCCCCACCACAGAGGATGAAGGATGGACAACAACTGCCATGGTGTTGGGGAGAGAAAGTAGGGGTGAAATTAAGATTCAGGATTATGTTTTCACTGTGATGCACCTGACACACTAGCTAAATTGTTCCCCAACTCTTTTTTCCCCAATTTTTTGGACTCAATCTCTATCTCTTTCTCCAACACTCTTTCTCTGTCTCTCAATATCCCTCTTTCTCCCACTCTCTAAATTACTATTACTCTCTCTCTCGCTCTTGCTCTCGTTGCCTCCTCCGATTCACACACACACCAGGGTTTCCGTTAGCCAGCAATTGGCTGCTTTTGGCCGATAAAAAAAGCATTTAAGCCGATAAATCAAACTGTTGCCGACCAAAATGACCAGTAGGAAAGAAATTGAATTGCAAAATAATGCTTTTTATTAATTTCTGGAAATACCATTCGATGAAAATACATTTGACCGTCCTGCTTACCGGTCTATCTGCTAATTTGCATTATTTTATGGAATTAAATTGTCCTGTGTGAATTTTTGTTCATTTTTGTTCATCATTTTCTTATTTATCCAACACAACTATCACACGCGCACAATATAGTCTATTTTAAGCGGGATTTTTATTTCATATTATGAGGCATGTCTTACCTTGCTTCAAAGCAGTTTATAGGCAAAATACGATCATGGAAACATGGAGGCAATTATTTTATAAAGACTTCATAGGCGGCGAGTGAGTTTCAAGTTTGTTGAAGCTTACAATTTATTCTACCATTTCTACCGTTCTGCATGCCAGTTATAATTTTCATATGCACATTTTTGTTGAACAGTTTAATTTCAATCAAAATCATTGTCATGTGGTTAATCATAAAAATATGAATTAAAATGATAAACTTCTAAAAGTTAACTAATGATCACCAGCTGATGCCATATGAGCATATATTGGTACACCATGATCCATTGGCGGCTAAAAAAAACTTGAGAATTGAACTCATAGCCTATAGGCCAATGCAGCAGTATGCCTATAACTACCATTGCTTCTTCAATCCGAGGATTTGGGAGTATCAATGTGTCACGCCCTGGCCATAGAGAGGCTTTTATTCTCTATTTTGGTTAGGCCAGGCTGTGACTAGGGTGGGCATTCTAGTTTCTTTATTTCTATGTTTTCTATTTCTTTGTGTTTGGCCGGGTGTGGTTCTCAATCAGAGGCAGCTGTCTATCGTTGTCTCTGATTGAGAACCATACTTAGGTAACCCTTTTTTCCATCTGTGTTTGTGCGAAGTTGACTTTGTTTATGGCACATAGCCTTTAGCTTCACGGTTTGTTTTGTATTGTTTATTGTTTTGTAGGAGTATTCACTTAAATAAAGGAATATGTACGCCTACAACGCTGCACCTTGGTCCTCTCCTTTCAACAGCCGTGACACAATGGGGATATTGTTGGAATGATTTTTCAGCTAGCTTACTGTGAGGAACAATAGTTTTAACATATAATTCGCAAAGAATGTTAAAAAAACACTTTCCTACGTTTCTGAACTTCCATGAGCTCAGGCACACGCGATCCCTCAACATTATCAGGACAGAGAAACCAGACACTGCTCATTGCTCACACGGAGCACTCCAAACAAGACAATGAAAACATTGATAAATCTCGTAAATGATGGTTATAAAATGAACCAATACTTGTTTCTCTCAAGTGTAGCATGTTGTGAACTCTGCAAACAACATTTATACTCCAAGAATGAGAACGGTAAATGACTGTAATTAATAAATGCATTAACAGAAATTAATGTAACCAAATGATGGGGATTAACGGTACATTTACTACTGGTGACATATGTAATTGATTTTTTTTTAAATTAAAGAGGTAAATATTCACACAAAGAAACATTAAATGCACAAGAATTGTCTGGAGACAGCCCAGCCATTCTGGAGAGAGAGACTCGCCTAGCTATATCTTCACCACACACCCCTCCCCTTATTTTCTGAAAATGTTTAATTATACTGAAGACACATTATCTTCACACATATTTTAAATGCATTTCACTGACAACCGCAACTCAATTATCAACTAGGCCTATTGTCATGATTGCTGCCCAAATTGCGGGCTTCCCAAATAGGCATAGGCCTACGAGGAATTTTGTTAAAGAAGATAGTGATCCTCGATTCCTCTGTGACTAAGACATGTTTTCTGGTGAAGTATTTTGAATGTTTTATTTATTTATGTATAGACAGGAGTAATTATATAATTTTGGCACATTTCCATTTACTTCCCTATTGCACCCACCACTATGCCATTTCTCTCTTGTTCTATTGGTTTTCATATCAACTTTCTTTCATTGTCCAGAACCAAAGGCACAATCCTAGTTATATTAGCAACCCATCCTAGTTGATGCATGTTTAGATTCCCCCTCTTTATACGTTTCTAAAAGAGATGTTCATCTATGTCATATGGAACAGAATGTGTACAATGGTGTTTTCCCGGGAATTGCATTTTGGCAAATGTTTGAAAATGACATTTTATTGTCTGCTTCATTACATGAGCTGCATGTTCTGTTAAGATTCATTACCATAATCTACATGTGATTCCTGTCATTCTGATCACCGTGGGTGGACACCCTAATGGGTTATGCACCCAATGTATATGGGTCCGGTACATTTCTCAAATGACCGGTACATTTCTCAAGTCTTCCCGTCACGTTGTCCGGCGCCACATTTTCCTAACGGAAACCCTGACACACAAACGTATGTGTGAAGTAATGGACTGGTCTAAGGAGATTACCAGGACAGGCTGATAATTAGCCTGTGGTTTCAGTCCCTATTACCATCAATAGCCCTGTGGAAATGAAGAGAATCCACAGAAAATAGGCTCTCTCCTTTTCCCTGCAACACATGGCCCTTCACATTTAACATGCTTAGCTTCAAACAGCGTGCTATGAACGACATACTAGGACCACTAAATGCACAGAGAGACACACATAACAATACTATACACATGTTGCAGATGAAAGAAATAACACATGCTGTACTGACAAACATATGGGCACAAAGGCAATCGTAGCACCAGAAAGCATAAACTGGTATACCGTTCAAAGGTGTATACAAACATTATCTCTCTCAAACACACAAACACCACTACAGAGTATCTGGTTGTTTTATCAGACCTATTCCTTCTTGTCAAAATGGCAGCATGTTAACCCCTCTGCCTTCATCCTGCTCAGAACAGACAGGTGGGAGAAAACAAAGGAACTGTGGAATCACAGCTGTGGAGTGGTACCTGCAGGCACAGAGATCACAGGCATTACACACACACACACACACACACACACACACACACACACACACACACACACACACACACACACACACACACACACACACACACACACACACATCACGCAGGCATCAACTGGAGTGCTGGCATCACTCAGTATTGCTGTAATACGAAAGCACTGTCCTACCCCAACAAACTGTCTTTGAACACACTTGGATTCCCCTAGGAGGGTGAGGGGGGAAAACATGCCCATACGAGAGCTTAGATTTAGCAGATGATCTTTAAGATGATGGTTTCTCAAATGACTGCCTCGCCTGGTTCACCAACTACTTCTCTGATAGAGTTCAGTGTGTCAAATCGGAGGGCCTGTTGTCCGGACCTCTGGCAGTCTCTATGGGGGTACCACAGGGTTCAATTCTCGGGCCGACTCTCTTCTCTGTATACATCAATGATGTCGCTCTTGCTGCTGGTGATTCTCCGATCCACCTCTATGCAGACGACACCATTCTGTATACCTCTGGCCCTTCTTTGGACACTGTGTTAACTAACCTCCAGACGAGCTTCAATGCCATACAACTCTCCTTCCGTTGCCTCCAACTGCTCTTAAATGCAAGTAAAACTAAATGCATACTATTCAACTGATCGCTGCCCGCACCTGCCCGCCTGTCCAGCATCACTACTCTGGACGGTTCTGACTTAGAATATGTGGACAACTTCAAATACCTAGGTGTCTGGTTAGACTGTAAACTCTCCTTCCAGACTCACATCAAGCATCTCCAATCCAAAATGAAATCTAGATTCGGCTTCCTATTTCTCAACAAAGCATCCTTCACTCATGCTGCCAAACACACCCTCATAAAACTGACCATCCTACCGATCCTCGACTTTGGCGATGTCATTTACAAAATAGCCTCCAACACTCTACTCAACAAGTTGGATGCAGTCTATCATAGTGCCATCCGTTTTGTCACCAAAGCCCCATATACTACCCACCACTGCGACCTGTACGCTCTCGCTGGCTGGCCATCGCTTCATATTTGCCGCCAAACCCACAGGCTCCAGGTCATCTACAAGTCTCTGCTAGGTAAAGCCCCACCTTATCTCAGCTCACTAGTCACCTTAGCAGCACCCACCCGTAGCACGCGCTCCAGCAGGTATGTCTCACTGGTCACCCCCAAAGCCAATTATTCCTTTGGCCGCCTTTCCGTCCAATTCTCTGCTGCCAATGACTGGAACGAACTGCAAAAATCACTGAAGATGGAGACTCATATCTCCCTCACTAGCTTTAAGCACCAGCTGTCAGAGCAGCTCACAGATCACTGCACCTGTACATAGCCCATCTGTAAATAGCCCATCCAACTACCTCATCCCCATACTGTATTTATTTATTTATCTTGCTCCTTTGCACCCCAGTATCTCTACTTGCACATTCATCTTCTGCACATCTACCATTCCAGTGTTTAATTGATATATTGTAATTACTTCGCCACCATGGCCAATTTATTGCCTTACTTCCCTTATCCTACCTCATTTGCACACAGTGTATATAGACTTTTTCTACTGTATTATTGACCGTATGTTTGTTTATTCCATGTGTAACTGTGTTGTATGTGTCGAACTGCTTTGCTCTATCTTGACCAGGTCGCAGTTGTAAATGAGAACTTGTTCTCAACTAGCCTACCTGGTTAAATAATGGTGAAATAAATGAAAAAATTAAAACCAGTGCCCCCAACTAATGAAGGCCAAACAACCACATACCACGATCAAGAAAAATCGAATCAAAACTATTCAAATGTATACCACCTCTTCCACTCATAAGGTATCTTGGCCTTCTCATAATAAGGGTTATTTAAGGGGGGTTGAGCATTCATTTTATTAAATTAATTCCAGGATTATTCCTGGGTTACACAAAGACGTCATCGTTATTTCCCTTCAAAGAGAAGACAGAGCACTGCATATATTGCATTTTTATATAAAGGGGACTTTTATGAACAGAATATTTTGCCCAATGCGGTCGTCTCAAGTATCACACAAAGAGCAAAGTAAAGCTAAAAACATGGGGTCTAATTTTGAAAACTTCACATACTTTTAATGACTGTCTATCTAATTTTCTCTTTTTATACTTCCTGGTTAGTGAACGAGAGAAAGAGAAAGAGAGATAATATACAGCTAGGTACAGGCACGCACGCACGCACTCTCTCTCACACACACACACACACACACACTACATACACTACATACACTACACACATACATTTTAGAGTGTTATTTTACTGTCCCCAGCACAACGTGCACCTGTGTAATGGTCATGCTGTTAATCAACTTCTTTGATATGCCATACCTGTCAGGTGGATTATCATGGCAAAGGAGAAATGTTAACTTCTTAATTGTTTTCATTTTGTTTCATCTACACTGAGTATACCACACATTAGGAAGACCTAGGGCTGTTGCGGCGACCATATTACCACCAAACTGGCGGTCACGAGACATGACCACAGTCAAATTCCACATGACCACAGTCAAATTCCACATGACCGTTTGGTCATATATACACTACCGTTCAAAAGTTTGGGGTCACTTAGAAATGTCTTTGTTTTTGAAAGAAAAGCAACATTTTTGGTTCATTAAAATAACGTTAAATTGATCAGAAATACAGTGTAGACATTGTTAATGTTGAAAATGATACCTACAGTTGAAGTCGGAAGTTTACATACACCTTAACCAAAAAACATTTCATTCTCAGTTTTTCACAATTCATGACATTTAATCCTAGTAAAAATTTCCTGTCTTAGGTCAGTTATGATCACCACTTTATTTTAAGAATGTGAAATGTCAGAATAATAGTAGAGAGAAGGATTTATTTCAGCTTTTATTTCTTTCATCACATTCCCAGTGGGTCAGAAGTCCACATACACTCAATTCGTACTTGGTAGCATTGCCTTTAAATTGTTTAACTTGGGTCAAACTTTTCGGGGAGCCTTCCACAAGCTTCCTACAATAAGTTGGGTGAATTCTGGCCCATTCCTCCTGACAGAGCTGATGTAACTGAGTCAGGTTTGTAGGCCTCCTTGCTCGCACAAGCCCACAGTTCTGCACACAAATTTTCTATCGGATTGTTGTCAGGCCTTTGTGATGGCCACTCCAATACCTTGACTTTGTTGTCCTTAACTTCTTTGATATAGGGGGCAGCATTTTCACTTTTGGATGAATTGCGTGCCCATAGTGAACTGTCTCCTACTCTGTCCCAGATGCTAATATATGCATATTATTATTACTATTGGATATAAAACACTCTGAAGTTTCTAAAACTGTTTGAATGATGTCTGTGAGTATAACAGAACTCATATGGCAGGCAAAAACCTGAGAAAAAAATCCAAACAGGAAGTGAGAATTCTGAGACTGGTCAACGTTCAACTCATCGCCTATTCAATTCCCTGTAAGAAATGGATCTGTTTGCACTTCCTACGCCTTCCACTAGATATCTGTAGAACGTGGAATGAAGCTTATGCTGTGTTGTGGGGCCGGATGAGAGGGGAATGAGTCAGTGGTCTGGCAGATTGCCAGTTCCTGGTCACGCGCTTTCCTCATGATATCGCCTTGCGTTCCATAACTTCTACAGACACGAAGGAATGCTTCGGTTGAAACGTTATTGGATATATATGATAACAACATCCTGAAGATTGATTCTCTACTTAGTTTGACCAGTTTATTCAACCTGTTATATAACTTTTTGAAGTTTTCGTCCGAGTTCGCCTGCATCTGCGCGAGCATTTGGACATGTGCACTAAACATGCTAGCAAAAGTAGCTACTTAGACATAAGTAATGAACATTATCGAACAAAACAACGATTTATTGTGGAACTAGGATTCCTGGGAGTGCAATCTGATGAAGATGATCAAAGGTAAGGGAATATTTATGATGTAATTTCGTATTTCTGTTGACTCCAACATGGCGGAGAAATGTTGTTATTTTTACGTAAGTTTTTTTTTAAATCTGACACAGCGGTTGCATTAAGAACAAGTGTATCTTTAATTCTATGTAAAACATGTATCTTTCATCAAAGTTTATGATGAGTATTTCTGTTATTTGACGTGGCTCTCTGCAATTTCTCCGGATATTTTCTGAACATGGCGCCAATGTAAACCGAGATTTGTGGATATAAATATGCACATTATCGAACAAAACATAAATGTATTGTGTAACATGATGTCCTATGAGTGTCATCTGATGAAGGTCATCAAAGGTTAGTGATTAATTTTATCTCTATTTCTGCTTTTTGTGACTACTATCTTTTGCTGGGAAAATGGCTGTGTTTTTCTGTGGCTATGTACTGAGCTAACATAATCGTTTGGTGTGCTTTCGCCGTAAATCCTTTTTGAAATCAGACATGTTGGCTGGATTCACAACATGTGTAGCTTTAATTTGGTGTCTTTCATGTGTGATTTCATGAAAGATTGATTTTTATAGTAATATATTTGAATTTGGCGCGCTACATTTTTTCTGGCTTTTGGCCAAGTGGGACGCTACCGTCCCACATATTCCAGAGAAGTTAAGGCATGTTCCCACAACTTTGGAAGTATGCTTGGTGTCATTGTCCATTTGGAAGACCCATTTGCGACCAAACTTTAACTTCCTGACTGATGTCTTGAGATGTTGCTTCAATATATCCACATAATTTTCCTCCCTCATGATGCCATCTATTTTGTGAAGTGCACCAGCCCCTCCTGCAGCAAAGCACCCTCACAACATGATGCTGCCACCCACGTGCTTCACGGTTGGGATGGTGTTCTTCGGCTTGCAAGCCTCCTCCTTTTTCCTCCAAACATAACGATGGTCATTATGGCCAAACAGTTCTATTTTTGTTTCATCAGACCAGAGGACATTTCTCCAAAAAATATGATCTTTGTCCCCATGTGCAGTTGCAAACCGTAATCTGTATTTTTCATGGCAGTTTTGGAGCAGTGGCTTCTTCCTTGCTGAGCGGCCTTTCAGGTTATGTCGATATAGGACTCATTTTACTGTGGATATAGATACTTTGTACCTGTTTCCTCCAGCATCTTCACGAGGTCCTTTGCTGTTGTTCTGGGATTGATTTGCACTTTTCGCACCAAAGCACGTTCATCTCTAGGAGACAGAATGCGTCTCCTTCCTGAGCAGTATGACGGCGGCGTGGTCCCATGGGTGTTAATACTTGTGTACTATTGTTTGTACAGATGAACGTGGTACTTTCAGGCATTTGGAAATTGCTCCCAAGGATGATCCAGACTTGTGGAGGTCCACAATTTTTTTCTGAGGTCTTGGCTGATTTCTTTTGATTTTCCCATGATGTCAAGCATAGATGCTCTAAGTTTGAAGCTAGGCCTTGAAATACATCCACAGGTACACCGCCAATTGACTCAAATTATGTCAATTAGCCCATCAGAAGCTTCTAAAGCCATGACATATTTTTCTGGAATTTTCCAAGCTGTTTAAAGGCACAGTCACCTTAGTGTATGTTAACCTATGACCCACTGGAATCGTGATACAGTGAATTATAAGTGAAATAATCTGTCTGTAAACAATTCTTGGAGAAGTTACTTGTGTCATGCACAAAGTAGATGTCCTAACTGACTTGCCAAAACTATAGTTTGTTAACAAGAAATTTGTGGAGTGGTTGAAAAACGGGTTTTAACTTCACTAGGGTAGGGGGCAGCATTCGGAATTTTGGATGAAAAGTGTGCTCAAATTAAACTGCCTGCTACTCAGGCCCAGAAGCTAGGATATGCATATATTTAGTAGATTTGGATAGAAAACATTCTAACGTTTCCAAAACTGTTAAAATAATGTCTGTGAGTATAACAGAACTGATAATGGCAGGCGAAGATCTGAGGAAAATCCAACCAGGAGGTACTATTATTTTGAAAGGCTGTTTTTCCATTGAAAGCCTATCCACCGTACAAAGACTTAGGACCCAGTTCACGATTTCTATGGCTTCCTCTACATGTGGCCAGCCTTTAGGCATTGTTTCAGGCTTTTACTCTGAAAAATTAAGGAGATACAGCACTTTCAATGAGTGGACAGTGGAAATTTCCAGACACGAGTCATGCGCGTGATCAGAAACGCGCCTTTCATGTTTCTCCTTTTCTATTGACGAAGCTTTTGTCCGGTTGAAATATTATTGATTATTTATGACAAAAACAACCTGAGGATTGATTTTAAACATCGTTTGACATGCTTCTATTAACTTTTATTGTACTTTTTTAACTTTTCGTCTTGATGTTGAGAGCGCGCATCGTGCCTTTGGATTTCTGAACTAAACTCACCAACAAAACGGAGATTTTTGGACATAAACATGAAACTGTTTGAATCATGTCTGTGAGAATAACAGAACTTATGTAGCAGGCAAAACCCTGAGGACAAACCAGTCAGAATTTGTATTTTTTTGATGTCACTGTCTTTTCAATTAGGTTTTTTAGAGACACCAGATTTCTAATGGACTTGCTTGCAGTTCCTACCGCTTCCACTGGATGTCACCAGTCTTTGGAAATCGGTTGAGGTTATTCCTTTGTGTAGTGAAGAAGTAGGGCTATCGTAAATGAGGGTCACATGAAGTACATTTTTGGAGAGAGTCACGGTAAGAAAAAAGTTGCGTCAGTTTGGTTTCTTTTTGTATTGAACACAGATCATCCCGTCTTCAAATTGATCGATTATTAACGTTTAAAAATACCTAACGCTGTATGACAAAAGTAGTTTGAAATGTTTTGGTAAATTTACATGTAACTTTTGATATATTTTGTAGTGACTTGGCGAAAGTTGGAAGCTGTGTTTTTCTGGATGAAACGGTCCAAATAAATTGACATTTTGGATATATATCGACGGAATTAATCGAACAAAAGGACCATTTGTGATGTTTATGGGACATATTGGAGTGCCAACAAAAGAATTTCGTCAAAGGTAAGGCATGATTTATATTTTATTTCTGCGTTTGTGTCGTGCTTGCAGTGTTGAAATATGCTACTCTGTTTGTTTACTGATGTGCTATCATCAGATAATAGTATCTTATGCTTTCGCCGAAAAGCTTTTTTGAAATCTGACATGTTGGCTGGATTCACAACGAGTGTAGCTTTAACTTCTTGAGCCTATGGGGGCGCCATTTCGACTTTGTAAAAATGAGTTCCCAAATTAAACTGCCTCGTACTCAATTCTTGCTCGTACAATATGCATATTATTATTACTATTGGATAGAAAACACTCTCTAGTTTCTAAAACCGTTTGAATTATTTCTCTGAGTGAAACAGAACTCATTCTGCAGCACATTTCCTGTCAGGGAGTGAGATTTCAGAAATCGAGGTCCCTGTTCTGAGGTCAGTTTATAAGTCCCCATGTAAGCCATCGGGCTACATGCACTGCATACGTCTTCCTCTAGATGTCAGTAAGCGGGGAGAATTTGAATGGAGTGGATTGCGCAATCTGGGACCCTATATAAGACCGTGGAACGGAAGTACCATCCTTTTCAACGGTGCGCCTGGCGCAAGAAGACATCACAATGGCGTCCTGCAAACGCTTTCGTTTTAGTAGTTCTATATCTCCGGTCATGTTTTTATTCGTTATAGGTGTTAAAGACATCATAAGGTAGTTAATTTAAACCGACTTATAGCAGTTTATAGCAGTTTATTGCGATTTTCTGGGATTTCTTTGTCATGCGCTTTCACGAGTTGGACACGTCTCCAGTGGGTGGCTATCGTTAGCTGCTATTTCGACAGGAGAAGAGGACATCTTTCAACCCAAAGACGATTGTTCTGGAGAAAGGACACCTTGCCCAAGATTCTGATGGAAGCTCAGCTAATAGTAAGCAGTCTTTATGCTGTTAATTCGTACTTATGTTGACAAATGTCAAATAATAATTCCGCCATGAATTATGGTGCGGTCTCGCTTTGGCGCACGCTGTATTGCGCAGTAACGTTCATTTTAAAAATCTAACACAGCGATTGCATTAAGAACTAATTTATCTTTCATTTGGTGTCCAACTTGTATTTTTTAGTCAAGTTTATGAATAGTTTTCGATTAGAATAGGTGCCTCTCCAAGATGGCGCCGGACAGATTGCTTGAGGTTTTGGACACTATTCTCATTGTATAAGCACGATTTGTGCCGCTAAATATGCACATTTTCGAACAAACTCTATATGCATTGTGTAATATGATGTTATAGGACTGTCATCTGAAGAATTCTGAGAAGGTTAGTGAAAAAATTAATATATTTTGGTGGTTTATACGTTATCGCTATTTTTGCCTTGAATCAATGCTGTTGTGATGTTTGCTATTGTGGTAAGCTAATATAACGCTATATTGTGTTTTCGCTGTAAAACACTTAGAAAATCTGAAATATTGGCTGGATTCACAAGATCTGTGTCTTTCATTTGCTGTACGCTGTGTATTTTTAAGAAATGTTTTATGATGAGTAATTAGCTAATACACGATGGTCTCTGTAGTTATTCTAGTCGCTATGGTGAGAGTTGTGATGGTGGCTGCAATGGTAAACTATGATTTATACCTGAAATATGCACATTTTTCTAACAAAACATATGCTATACAATAAATATGTTATCAGACTGTCATCTGATGAAGTTGTTTCTTGGTTAGTGGCTATTTATATCTTTATTTGGTCGAATTTGTGATAGCTACTGATGGAGTAAAAAAATGGTGGAGTAAAAAAGTGGTGTCTTTTGCTAACGTGGTTAGCTAATAGATTTACATATTGTGTCTTCCCTGTAAAACATTTTAAAAATCAGAAATGATGGCTGGATTCACAAGATGTGTATCTTTCATTTGGTGTCTTGGACTTGTGATTTCATGAACATTTTATTATATGATATCCCTGTGGCTTTAGGCTAGGCTATGCTAGTCAGCTTTTTTGATGGGGGGGATCCCGGATCCGGGTTTGGGAGGTGTTAGAGGTTAATTTGGTATCTCACGTGTGATTTAATGAAAGTTTGATTTTTATATCATGTTATTTGAATATGGCGCGCTGTATTTTCCCTGGCTATTGGCCGGTGGGACGTTTGCGTCCCACCTGCCCCAGAGAAGTTAATGTGGCTCTCTGCATTTTCACCAGATGTTTGTTTGAGACAATGATTACTGTACATAACGCGCCAATTTCAACTGAGGTTTTTGGACATAAAGATTAACTTTATCGAACAAAACACACATTTATTGTGTAACATGAAGTCCTGTGAGTGCCATCTGATGAAGATCATCAAAGGTTAGTGATTAATTTAATCGCTATTTCTGACTTTTGTGAGCCCTTTCCTTGGCTGGAAAATGGCTGTATGGTTTTCTGTGACTAGGCGCTGACCTAACATAAACGCATGGTGTGCTTTCTCCGTAAAGCCTTTTTGAAATCGGACACTGTGGTTGGATTTACAATAAGTTTATATTTAAAATGGTGTATAATACTTGTATGTTTGAGGAATTTTAATTATGGGATTTCTGTTGTTTTGAATTTGGCGCCCTGCAATTTCACTGGCTGTTGTCGAGGTGGGACGCTACCGTCCCACTTATACCAGAGAGGTTAATGACTCCAAACTAAGTGTATTTAAACGTCCGACTTCAACTGTACATAGGCGTACAGAGGCCCATTATCAGCAACCATCTCTCCTGTGTTCCAATGGCACGTTGTGTTAGCTAATCCAAGTTTATCATAATTGATCATTAGAAAACCCTTTTGCAATTATGTCAGCACAGCTGCAACTGTTGTGCTAATTAAAGAAACAATAAAACTGGCCTTCTTTAGACTAGTTGAGTATCTGGAGCATCAGCATTTGTGGGTTCGATTACAGGCTCAAAATGACCAGAAACAAAGAATTTTCTTCTGAAACTCGTCAGTCTATTCTTGTTCTGAGAAATGAAGGCTATTCCATGCAAGAAATTGGCTCTAACCAGAATAGAAAGAGGAGTGGGAGGCCCCAAAGTTCATTACAGTTACCAGCCTCAGAAATTGCAGCCCAAATAAATGCTTCACAAAGTTCAAGTAACAGACACATCTCAACATCAACTGTTCAGAGGAGACTGCATGAATCAGGCCTTCATGGTCAAATTGCTGCAAAGAAACCACTACTAACGATCTCCACATTAGAGGTCGACCGATTATGATTTTTCAACGCCGATACCGATTATTGGAGGACTAAAAAAAGCTGATATCGATTAATCGGCCAATTTGTATATGTATATATATATATATATATATATATATATATATATATATATATATATATATATATTTGTAATAATGACAATTACAATAATACTGAATGAACAATGAACACTTTTATTTTAACTTAATATAATACATAAAGAAAATCAATTTAGTCTCAAATTAATAATGAAACATGTTCAATTTGGTTTAAATAATGCAAAAACACAGTGTTGGAGAAGAAAGTAAAAGTGCAATATGTGCCATGTAAAAAAGCTATGTTTAAGTTCCTTGCTCAGAACATGAGAACATATGAAAGCTGGTGTTTCCTTTTAACATGAGTCTTCAATATTCCCAGTTAAGAAGTTTTAGGTTGTAGTTATTATAGGAGTTATTGGATTATTTCTCTCTATACCATTTGTATTTCACATATCTTTGACTATTGGATGTTGTTATAGGCACTTAAGTATTGCCAGCCTAATCTCGGGAGTTGATAGGCTTGAAGTCATAAACAGCGCTGTGCTTCAAGCATTGCTAAGAGCTGCTGCCAAACGCAGTAAAGTGCTGGTTGAATGAATGCTTACGAGCCTGTTGCTGCCTACCACCGCTCAGTCAGACTGCTCTATCAAATATCAAATCATATACTTAATTATAATAAACACACAGAAATACGAGCCTTTGGTCATTAATATGGTCAAATCCGGGAAACTATAATTTCCAAAACAAAACGTTTATTCTTTCAGTGAAATACGAAACCGTTCTGTATTTTATCGAACTGGTGGCAATCCTCAGTCTAAATATTGCTGTTACATTGCACAACCCTCAATGTTATGGCATAATTATGTAAAATTCTGACAAATTAATTATGGTCTTTGTTAGGAAGAAATTGTCTTCACACAGTTCGTAACGAGTCAGGCGGCCCAAACTGCTGCATAAACCCTGACTCTGCTTGCAAGAGATGTTACACAATTTCCCTAGTTAATATTGCCTGCTAACATGAATTTCTTTTAAATACATATGCAGGTTTATGATTATATGCAACGCAGAACAAGCTAGTTAACCTAGTAATATAATCAACCATGTGTAGTTAACTAGTGATTATGTGAAGATTGATTGTTTTTTATACGATAAGTTTAATGCTAGCTAGCAACTTACCTTGGCTCCTTGCAGCCACAAGGTCCTTTTGATGCTGCACTCGCGTAACAGGTGGTCAGCCTGCCACGCAGTCTCCTCATGGATTGCAATGTAATCGGCCATAATCGGCATCCAAAAAGGCCAATTACCGATTGTTATGAAAACTTGAAATCGCCCCTATTTAATCGGTCAAGACGATTAATCGGTCAACCTCTAGTCTGCATGTGTTGTTCCCACCGTGAAGCATGGAGGAGGATGTGTGACGGTGTGGGGCATGGCTACCACAGCATTCTGAAGTGATATGCCATCCCATACGGTTTGAGCTTAGTGGGACTATCATTTGTTGTCAACAGGACAATGACCCAACACACCTCCAGGCTGTGAAAGGGCCATTTGACCAAGAAGGAAAGTGATGGAGTACTTCATCAGATGACCTGGCTTCCAGAGAGTGAAGGACCGCAGAGTGAAGGAAAAGCAGCCAACAAGTGCTCAGCATATGTGTGAACTCCTTCAAGACTGTTGGGAAAGCATTAAAGGTGAAGCTGGTTGAAAGAATGCCAAGAGTGTGCAAAGCTGTCATCAAGGCAAGGGGAGGCTACTTTGAAGAATCTAAAATATAACACTTTAACACATTTTGGTTACTACATGATTTCATATGTGTTAGTTCATTTGTGATGTCTTTACTATTATTCTACAATGTAGAAAATAGTAAAAATAAAGAAAAACTCTTGAATGAGTAGGTGTGTCCAAACTTTTGACTGGTACTGTAAATATATATATATACAGCTATATTCGTTGAGAAGCGTTAATTGGTTTGGTGATTGAGAGAGAGAGAGAGAGAGAGAGAGAGAGAGAGAGAGAGAGAGAGAGAGAGAGAGAGAGAGTTTCTCCCAGGGTGCATTGGGGTTAAGGGCCGTGGAAAACAGGATTACACCAACCCCCGCTCTCCCCTCCCCTCTCCCCCTCGCTCCTCCAATTAATTACCCTTAGCCTGTTTGGGAAATAAATCCTGCTTATCTCCCGCTCCTATCACAGCGAAAGGCAAGACAGCTAGTTCCCTCTCTACTCCCGCCTGACTGTCGGAGTTTTCAACTCAGCCCCACCAGACTCATCGTAATGTCTGTAACCGAGACGGCGAATGAGAAACACCCCCCCCCCCCCCGCTCTACTGCAATCAGGCTGATTGTTCCATCCATGACCAATTGAATCGTAATGTTGAAACGCTAGACACCAGTTCACTCCTACAGCTATATTTGTTGAGAAGCGTTAATTGGTTTGGTGAACTCTGTCAGAGAAGTTCAGAGATTTCCTCATTCGGTGCTTTTGATGTAGTGTGACGGTCCAATCAGGGTTTAGTTGGGTGAGATTTACAGTCTCGTTCTCTAGAAGACAATAGACAAAGCCCCCATAGTGGGTTTCCGACTGAGAACTGGTTCAATCTGCCTGTGCTCCTCTCAAAATGTGTCTGTTCATGTTGTAAGAGGGGTTGAGAGTAGACCAATTCACGATGCAACAATTGGATTGATCTATTCCTTTTTTTTTGTATCATTACTTTCCCTATCCCATGTGTGACCAGAGAGGGGGCCAGAGAGCGTATTAGTCATTACCAACAGAGTACATGTTCATTAATTAAGAACAAGAGCTAAAGGCAGTTCTCAGGGTCACAATCACTGTTTTGCATTGTCTTACTCTTCCCTCGTGTAAAAAAATTAAGTGCAGAACAGCAGAGAGATGGCCTATAAGCCCAAGCTCTCTGGCCTGGATCCTGCAACATGCGTAGGCGGTCCAATCAAAGTCATGTATTCTCCTTCGTGGGAGTAGCAGCCCGCGGTCGAAGTAACAGCCCACAGTCGAGATACGAGGCCGGCACGGAATATCCTGGAGTGGGGATTAGGCTGGTGTTTGTTCTCTTCCTGAGCCCTGAGTAGAATGTGTTCTATTCACTCTCTGAGGGCTGGCTCCAGGAGGCTCCATGTTTAGGATGCTCTGCCAGTTCATCTCAACATCCAGCTGTGCCAGGGGACTGAGGGGGAGAACCTCCGATGGTTAACCCCTCCGCTATCCAAACGCATTTCTCCTCCCAGGATGGAAGACTGGAATGGTCAGCGGCTCATAAGGAACAATCATTGTTGGTTTAGTGTGCTGTATGATATATTAGGCTGACTATGTGGTATCTTCACAGAAAAAGAGTCAACTGTAAGCATGAACATGAGACAGAGGGAAAAAGACTAAAAAAGTTTCATGGAGGTTACTGATGTAAAAAGCTGACTTGAAATACCTGGCTTTACAGTAAAATGCATAAACATTTCCTTCTAATCTGGATATCAAAAGAGAAGGAAAACCAAATAAAATCCTCATCTTTTAGTTGAACAGTATGTGTACTGTTCCCGCCAAGCAAATACTTAGTAAAGTTCACCATTTCCGCAAAGTACATATTTTATCAAATTGGTTGAGCAGACACAAAACATAAATCTTTGGAGAACTGACGGAAGGACAGCAACAGACTCTGGCATTTCCTTGTTCTCATCAGAGTCTTGAACACTAAAAGCCTTTTCCTTTGACATCATGTTTCCTCCACCCCTCCATTCCCATCTCTTATCTACAGTATTTGTTAGATCTTCAAAGATCAACCAGAGCTTTGAAGATGTTTAGCAGTAACATTTTATTTTGTTAATCCAGCTAACTTCCAATTTCTGTAGTGGATGAGAATGAAAAAGAAGAGAGAAAAGGGGAGGGAGGGAGAGGGACAGAAATAATTATTTCTGAAGTAAAGGAGTCAGCGGAGAGTGAGATAGAGAGAAGAAAGAGAGAGGAGAGAGAGAGAGAGAGAGAGAGAGAGCAAACCTAAAGCCAGAGTTTCTGACAGCTCTTCGTCAGTCAGTAGGCGTCAGGGCGGCAGAGTCAGAAGAAGACAATTATGGGTACAGCGGAACCCAACAGTGACGAGTGTTGAACCGGAGGCTGCCTGCTCCGTAGCCGATAACCCTCCCTGTGTCACCCCTCCGTGTCTCACACACACACACACACACACACACACACACACACACACACACACACACACACACACACACACACACACACACACACACACACACACACACACACACACACACACACACACACACACACAAAACATTAACAACACCTTCCTAATACTGAGTTGCACCCCCCTTTAGCCCTCAGAACAGCCTCAATTTGTTGGGGTAAGGACTCTACAAGGTGTCGAAAGCTTTCCACAGGGATGCACGCCCATGTTGACTCCAATGGAGAAAGAGAAGAAAGGGAGTGAGGGAGAGGGAAAGAGAGAAAAAACATTGAAGCGAATGAGTCAGCAGAGAGAGAGATAGACAGAGCGAGACAGAGGGAGAGACAGAGGGATAAAGAGAAAGCGAACCTAAAGCCAGAGCTTCTGACAGCTCTTCGTCAGTCAGTACACAGTTGTGTCAAGTTGGCTGGATGTCCTTTAGGTCATGGACCATTCCTGATACACACAGGAAACTGTTAAGTGTGAAAAAGCCAGAACGTTGCAGTTCTTGATACAAACCGGTGCGCCTGGGACTTACTACCATACCCCATTTAAAGGCACAAATCTTTTGTCTAGCCCATTTACCCTCTGAATGGAACACATACACAATCCATGTCTCAATTGTCTCAAGGCTTAAAAAAAAAAAAATATGTGTCTCTTCCCCTTCATCTACACCAGTGGTCACCAACCGGTCGATTGCAATCGACTAGTAGATCTCCATGGCATTCCTGGTCGATCACCAAACATTTATGTAAAAAACCCAACGCTAAAGCCTTAAGTTCCTATTTTTTTTATTAATTTCATGCTATTGACGATAGGTGCACCTGATTCAGCAACCCTAGCGCCGGGAAGACAGTGTTCTCATTTTGAAACACTTCATGTGTCTGAAGGTAGAACTCCTCCTACCCGGCAGGTCCAGACAGAAAATCAAGTGCACCTATAGGCCTACTGCTGGCCTCAGATCACAGTGTTTACAAAGTTTACTTGAACCATAGACAGTAAAAAGAAGGCTTGAACACACAGAAAAGTTTATAAAAATGTTTAAACTATGACTAGAGAGAGACTCAAGGAATACAGCAAAGAGCTGCTGTTTCTATGAGTATGTTCATGTTTAAGTTGTTGTCAAGAAAGTCAAAAAATGCAGATTCTCCCTACTTTCACTCATGCTACACTGCAGCTGCAATGAATGAGTATAGCAAAGTGTTCCGATAAGTTTGTGTTGTTATTATTAGCGATTGTATCTTTTTAAATATAGAGGAATATTTCACTTTCTCTGGTCATGGGCTTAACAACATAAATTGGTGCATTAGGCAGAAGTAATGCAGTGCGACTTAAGTTTCGCCATCAGCTGGAAGACTCTCCCCTTTTCTCAGCGGAGAGAAGAGGGACGGTGAGTCGGGTGAGAGGCAGCCTCACCGATCCTCCCGCCCCTCAGACTGACCATCAGATGCAGGCCATCCGTCCACAAAAAAAGGCTAATTATTATGCTCACTTAGCTGTGCCTCAAAAGTAATACAACAAATTATATATTACCAGTGTGGTCATACTGTACCTCCATTTTTTTAAATATAATTTTTAAAATGTCTGAGAAGAACAACATTGGCAGAGCAATTCAAGTATTCAAGCCAATATGCAGTGATAATGTATTGGGCCTATAGCCTACTGCACAAACCTCATTGCTACATAACTGTTTTTATTTGGTCAATGTTGCATAGGGTTACGTTTTTAAGTCATGTTCAAAAAAAATCTTGGCTTGCATTTTGACTCAGAAAAGGTTGGGGGCCACTGATTTACACTGATTGAAACGGATTTAACAAGTGACATCAGTAAGGGATCATAACTTTCACCTGGATTCACCTGGTCAGTCAATGTCATGGAAAGAGGTGTTATTCATGTTATGTACACTCAATGTACATACACACACACTGTGTCGTCCCTGCATTCATACACTGACCCGTCATATGTCTGCTCTTTATCTGCTCCTGGGGGAATGACAGCCACCACACAGCAGACAACAACTGTTGGGCGCACACACACAGCCTCAAAGCAGGAGAGGAGAGAGGAAAACACTAATGCATTCTAAACAAATCCTGACTGTCATGAAGTCGAAATTAATGTGGTTTAAAAGTTTAGTTTAAGGACATTAAAAGACTCTCATACTAACTTTTCAGAGAAACACCATGAATATATTCTGTCTCGATCTAAAAATTCTGAACAGAATGTGCTGACTTTTTACCTCTTGCTCTCATGTGTCAGTACTTTTGTTTAGATATGAAGTGAAAGATAGTTGGAATGGGAAAAAGATTTCCTAAGTGAATGTTTGTTTACCTAACCATCATCATGGCCAAGCCAGGTGGCTAAGAAAGTGCAGTAGTTTAGTATTGTTACACTAAGTTTGTTTGTGCCAAGACTCTTCCTAGAGCTGGCAGCCCGACCAAACTGAGCAATCGGGGGAGAAGGGCCTTGGTCAGAGAGGTGACTAAGAACCCGATGGTCACTCTAACAGAGCTCCAGAGTTCCTCTGTGGAGATGGGAGAACCTTCTAGAAGGACAACCATCTCTGCAACCCTACAACCGTCAGGCCTTTATGGTAGAGTGGCCAGACGGAAGCCACTTCTCAGTAAAAGAGTTTGCCAAAAGGCACCTAAAGACTCTCAGACCATGAGAAACAAGATTCTCTGGTGGGGATGTTTTTCAATGGCAGGGACTGGGAGACTAGTCAGGATCGAGGGAAAGATGAACGGAGCAAAGTACAGAGAGATCCTTGATGAAAACCTGCTCCAGGACCTCAGACTGGGGCAAAGGTTCACCTTCCAACAGGACAACAACCCTAAGCACACAGCCAAGACAAAGAAGGAGTGGCTTTGGGACACGTTTCAGAATGTACTTGAGTGGCCCAGCGAGAGCCTGGACTTAAACCCGATCGAACATCTCTGGAGAGACCTTCAAATAGCTGTGCAGCAATGCTCCCCATCCAACCTGACAGAGCTTGAGAGGATATGCAGAGAAGAATAGGAGAAACTCCCCAAATACAGGTGTGCCAAGCTCGTAGCATCATACCCAAGAAAACTCGAGGCTGTACTCATTGCCAAAGGTGCTTCGACAAAGTACAGAGTAAAAGGTTTGAATAATTATCTTCTACCGACTCAGAAACCCGGATCCGGGAGCACCCCCCACCCCCCCACCAGTAAAAAAGCTGAATAGCATAGCTAGCATAGCGTCACAAGTAAATACTAGCATCTAAATATCATTCAATCACAAGTCCAAGATACCAGATGAAAGATCCACTTCTTGTGAATCCAGCAATCATTTCTGATTTGTAAAATGTTTTACAGGGAAGACACAATATGTAAATCTATTAGCTAACCACGTTAGCAAAAGACACCATTTTTCTTTGTCCACCATTTTTTCTCTCCACCAGTAGCTATCACCAATTCGGCCAAATAAAGATATTGATAGCCACTAACCAAGAAAAAAACTCATCAGATGACAGTCTGATAACATATTTATGGTATAGGATAGGTTTTGTTAGAAAAATGTGCATATTTCAGGTAGAAATCATAGTTTACAATTGCACCCACCATCACAACTCGACTAGAATAAATACAGAGAGCAACGTGTATTACCTAATTACTAATCATAAAACATTTCTTAAAAATACACAGCTCACAGCAATGGAAAGACACAGATCTTGTGAATTCAGACAATATTTCAGATTTTCTAAGTGTTTTACAGCGAAAACACAATAAATCGTTATATTAGCATACCACATGTGCAAACGTTACCCGAGCATTGATTCAAGGCAAAAAGAGCGATAGCATTATCACCACCAAAATGTATTAATTTTTTCACTAACCTTCTCAGAATTCTTCCGATGACACTCCTGTAACATCATATTACAACATACATATAGAGTTTGTTCGAAAATGTGCATATTTAGCCACAAAAAAACGTGGTTATACAATGAGAATAGTAGCAAAACTGGCCTGAAAATGTCGGGCGCCATATTGGACAGTGATCTAGTCTAATGAATAAATATTCATAAACTTGACTAAAAAATACAGGGTGGACAGCTATTGAAAGACAAATTAGTTCTTAATGCAATCGCTGAATTACATTTTTTAAATTATCCTTACTGTGCAATACCGGGTGCGCCAAAGCGAAGCTACCCCAAAGAAAATGGCGGAATATGCGTTTAACATTTTTCTACAGAACAACGATTTATCATCATAAATAGTTCTTACTATGAGCTGATCTTCCATCAGAATCTTGGGCAATGTATCCTTTCTCCGGTCTAATCGTCTTTTGGTCGAAAGATGTCCTCTTGTCCCGTCGAAATGGCCACTAACGTTCGGCATGTACTAGAAAAGTGCCCAGCTCTTGGAAGTGCGTCACAAAGAAATGCCAGAAAATCGCACTAAACGGATATAAATTGCTATAAAACGGTTTAAATTAACTACCTTATGATGTTTTTAACACCTATAACGAGTAAAAACATGACCGGCGATATATTACTGGCTAAACCAAAGCTTGGAAAGAGGCCAGTCCGACGTCCATCGTGCGTCAAGCGCAGGGAACAAAAGAAAGGTACTTCCGGTCTTTGGCCTTTTATACAGGCCCTGATTGCGCAATCGACTCCATTCAAATTGTCACCACTTACTGACATCTAGAGGAAGGCGTAGGCAGTGTTTGTATCCCCATAGCATTCACAGGGACATTAAAACTGACCTGGGACCAGAGGCCAAGATTTCTGAAATCTCACTCCCTGTCAGGAAAAGTGCTGTAGAATGAGTTCTGTTCCACTCAGAGACATAATTCCAACGGTTATAGAAACTAGAGAGTGTTTTCTATCCAATAATAATAATAATATGCATATTGTACGAGCAAGAATTGAGTACTAGGCAGTTTAATCTGGAGACCAATTTATGCTAAGTCGAAACAGCACCCCCTATATTCGCAAGAAGTTATGTAAATGTAATATATTTCAGTTTTCTATTTTTAATACATTTGCAAAAAATTTAAATACAACTGTTTTTGCTTTGTCATTATGTGGAACGGCTTTAACGTAAGAACATTTGGGAAAAATCAAGGGGTCTGAATACTTCCCGAATGCACTGTATATACTGTATATTATAATGGATGAAGCTCTTTACAGGTTTAACTGTAATTTCAAACCAAAATAAAAAAAATATCAAACGCCTCGTCAATCTCTCTAATTCAATTCATCTTCATCTTGTTTAAAACTTTTTAATGTGAACTCAATGTTCTCTGTAAAACAAGTGGGCACAAAGTAACCTATCCTTTCTAATCACTGCATATATGTTAAATTACTGTCATATTATATGTTCAATTACTGTCATTCATTTCACACAACTACCCTATTAAAACCAGGGAGTTAGGATATTATTATCGTGTGTGTGTGTGTGTGTGTGCGTGTGTGCGTGCGTGCGTGCGTGCGTGCGTGCGTGCGTGCGTGCGTGCGTGCGTGCGTGCGTGTGTGCGCATTAAAGATACAGAGAAATATGCAGTTTGGAAAATTCCAGAAAAATATGTCATGGCTTTAGAAGCTTCTGATAGGCTAATTGACATCATTTGAGTCAATTGGAGGTGTACCTGTGGATGTATTTCAAGGCCTGCCTTCAAACGCAGTGCCTCTTTGCTTGACGTCATGGGAAAAATCAAAAGAAATCAGCCAAAAACTCAGAAAAAAATTGTAGACCTCCACAAGACTGGCTCATCCTTGGGAGCAATTTCCAAACGCCTGAAGGTACCACGTTCATCTGTACAAACAATAGTACGCAACTATAAACACCATGGGACCACGCAGCCATCATACCGCTCAGGAAGGAGACACGTTCTGTATCCTAGAAATGAAGAGATGAACGTGCTTTGGTGCGAAAAGTGCAAATCAATCCCATAACAACAGCAAAGGACCTTGTGAAGATATTGGAGGAAACAGGTACAAAAGTATCTATACCCACAGTAAAACGAGTCCTAAATCGACATAACCTGAAAGGCCGCTCAGCAAGGAAGAAGCCACTGCTCCAAAACCGCCATAAAAAAGCATTTAGTTCGGTTACCTTTACTTTCTTGGGTACAGGAACAATGGTCTTGAAGCATGTGGGGACATCTTGAAGCATGTGGGAACAGCAGACTGGGATAGGGAGAGATTGAATATGTCTGTAAACACTCCAGCCAGCTAGTCTGCGCATGCTCTGAGGACGCGGCTAGGGATGCTGTCTGGGCCGGCAGCCCTGCGAGGGTTAACATGCTTAAATGTCTTACTCACGTCGGTCACGGAGAAGGAGAGCCTACAGTCCTTGGTAGCGGGACACGTCAGTGGCACTGTGTTATCCTCAAAGCGATCGAAGGTGTTTAACTCGTCCGAAAGCGTGACGTCGGTGTCCGTGGCGTGGCTGGTTTTCCCTTTGTAGTCCGTGATTGTCTGTAGACCATGCCACATATGTCTCGTGTCTGAGCCGTTGAATTGTGACTACACTTTACATTTACATTTAAGTCATTTAGCAGACGCTCTTATCCAGAGCGACTTACAAATTGGAAAGTTCATACATATTCATCCTGGTCCCCCCGTGGGAATTGAACCCTGGTCCCCCCGTGGGAATTGAACCCACAACCCTGGCGTTGCAAGCGCCATGCTCTACCAACTGAGCCACACGGGACTTTGTCTCTGTACAGATGTTTTGCCTGTTTGATTTCCTTACAGAGGGAATAACTACACTGTTTGTATTCGGCCATATTCCCAGTCACCTTGCCATGGTTAAATGCAATGGTTCGTGCTTTCAGTTTTGCACGAATGCTGCCATCTAGCCATAGTTTCTGGTTAGGGTAAGTTTTAATAGTCACAGTGGGTACAACATCTCCTATACACTTCCTGATACACTTAGTCACAGTATCAGCGTATTCATCTATGTTGTTCTCCGAGGTTACCCGGAACATATCCCAGTCTGCATGATCAAAACAATTTTGAAGCGTAGATTCCGATTTGCCAGATCAGCGTTGAATAGTGCTTAGCACTGGTACTGTACTTCCTGATTGAGTTTCTGCCTATAGGACGGGAGGAGCAAAACGGAGTCGTGATCAGATTTGGACGAAACGAGGGCGGGGGAGGGCCTTGTAGGCATCCCAGAAGTTGGAGTAGCAGTGGTCGAGTGTTTGAACAGCGCGAGTACTAGACTCTATGTGTTGATAGAACTTAGGTAACATTTTCCTAAAATGTTATTTGTTCAAATCCGCCGCTACAATAAATGCGGCCCCAGGATATGTGGTTTCCAGTTTGCATAAAGTCCAGCTAAGTTCCTTGAGGGCCGTCGTGGTATCGGCTTGAGGGTGAATATACATGGCTGTGACTAGAACCAAAGAGAATTCTCTTGGGAGGTAATACGATCGGCATTTGATTGTGAGGTATTCTAGGTCGGATGAACAAAATTACTTGAGTTCCTGTATGTTATCGCAATCACACTGTGAGTAGTTAATCATGAAACATACACCTCCACCCTTCTTCTTCCCGGAGAGATATTTATTCCTGTCTGTGCGATGAACTGAGAACCCAACTGGCTGAACGGACTCAGACAATATATCCAGAGAGAGCCATGTTTCTGTGAAACAGAGTATGTTACAATCTTTTCCACCAGCTGTGTTTTGGAACAGCCTCTGGAATCAGTTCAATTGACCTGGAGGAATCCCAAAAGGATCCAATTCGGGAAAGTCATATTACTGGTCGTAATGCTGGTGAGTTACTGCCACTCTGAAATCTAAAAGTTCTTCCCATCTGTATGTAATAACACAAAACCTTTCCGGGGATAATATTGTACAAAAAAATTATTTAAAAAAACGAAATACTGCAAAGTTTCCTAAAAGCTAGAAGCACAGCAGCCCTGTCCGTCGGTGGCATTTTCCATTTTCCATCCAAAAACAATTATATTATTATATGTACCTCTAAACATTGTCTAGCTGTGGAGAATCATAAAGGATATATGGCTAAGGATATACTCCCAAATGAAATGGTTTCAAATCAGAGCTGGTTCAATGGAAGCTATAATCGATAAATGTGTCGACTTGGAATATTTCTGTAATTGAGGAAAGAGATGAATTAATTCAGAGGAATTGTGACATGCAAACAAATTAATTAAGAATCTTAAACACTGATTCAATAAAGAAAACATTAAAGGACTATGAGCGTGTTCTATATTACACTCCTGTCTCCCGAATGACTGTAGGTTTCATTTACAACCAAGCCATCACCATTTAATAATAACTTTATAATGAGTCTCAGATCTCTTCATATCCAGATATTTTCTGTTTTATTTTCTAAGGAAAGTCTGTTGCTTAGTAACTTTGCACCAGTCGAAGGACACTAATTGAATAATATAATAATGAGACATCTAAAGGTTACATGTTTGACTGGAATAAGATATTACAGTGAGTAATAACATGAGACAGAACTTAACCCTCCTGCCGTGTTCCAGTCGAATTGGACCAATTTACAAGTTCTCCCTGAAAAATGTAGTTCATTTAATCTGATTGTCATAAGGTTCCATGACTTTTTCCACACAGGGCATCTGAACACACAAAACACATTTTGATGATTTTCATTACATTTTGGGTGTTTTATTTAACTTTTGTACACATGTGGTGTTCCCGGTCAAAGACGACCGGTCATTAGAAATGAATGGGTGAGACTACAATTAGTGTATAAAAATGAGTTCAGGCACATGCCCATTCATCAGATGGACACACTTCCTCTCCCAGACCCCCACATGCATGTGTGATTGAGCGCACACACACACACACCTCACCCTCCTTCTTGGCTTCCATGGCAACCCCCACGGGAACCTTTCCCCAATAGAATCTTTCCCCCACGGGAACCACACCTGTTGGCATTCTCACAAACAATCGCAACATTGTTTCAATAATATATAGAACTTTTCTCGCAGCTCTGGTATATAAAGCTTTTTTGAGGCCTTGCTAACAATTCATTCTGTGGCAGCACAATGACCAAACGATATACTGTATGTGAGGCTCTTGATCATATCTTTGATCATGACACTGGTGAGGAGGAGAGAGGCCAGGAAACTGACAGTGAAGATACATTAGAGGAGGAAGTGTCAGAAGTTGAAGACAACACAGAATATGATCCAGACCAAGAGACAATGAACAATCCAGTGATGAGGAAGAGGGCCCTGCAGAGGTTGTTGTTACATTCCGGTCAAAGAATGGGAATTTATCCTGGTCTTCATCCCCACCTGAGAGGAGAGGTCGGCTGTCAGCTGAAAATGTTATCAGGATGACCCAGGGCCAACGAGATACGCCATATCCCAGGTTGATGACATAAAATCCTGCCACTATTTAACAATTTGAAATGGTTTCAAAACAAATGTCCTTGTTAAACTTTGACACAAAGTATTCTATGATAAATAGCACAATATGTTTCATTTGAGTATTTATTATAATCAAGATAATCCACACATTATGCTTTTTTTTTACTCAAAAATGAGTTGTATGAGTTCCGATCAGTGAGGGCTACAGGCCATAAATAGCAAATAGAAGTTTAAAACTTGAAATGTTCACAAGAACTTAAGTTGATAAAAAGATCTAACACAACATTAGGTGATAATATATGGATTATTATGGATTTATAATCAGCTATAATGGGGCGGTCATTTTGGACCGGGAACACATAATTAATTAGCAGGAAATGAACACAACAGGAGGGTTAACTCCAGGCTAGGACTGGGGCTTGGGTTGGACCACAGTCCAGAGCTAAGAGATGCATCAGGTTTCGGGTTGAGAGACTAGGGAGTTATTGTTATCTTACAGGTTAGGTGACTAAAGGTGAGGGCTGGGAGTAAGGAGGGATTGGAGTAGGGCCGTGACGAGGCTGTGCTTTTCAGGCTGGGGTATAAGAACTGGACTGATGAGGTACTTAGACCTGGGACTAAAGAGGAGTGACTGAGGCCTGGAGCATTATACATACAGAGTAGAGCCAAGGACAGGAACAGTAGACTGGATAGGAATACTCCAGTCTCCTCAGTTGACCACCGCTAGCTCCAGCCTCAGCTGTACGTCAGACTAATTTGATCTGGCAGGAAAATATTGCTTATTGTGCATTATTGAAAGGATCATCAGTCTTATAGAGGCTCATCCTCCTCCTTGTACAGCTCACAGGGCCCAGGGCATTCATTATTACATCTGTTACCAGGACATTATATGCAAATGATCTCCACCTAGCTCCGGCACCCATATATCAATTACTGTGACTGTCTGTCTGTCTGTCTGTCTGTCTGTCTGTCTGTCTGTCTGAGAGAGAGAGAGAGAGAGAGAGAGAGAGAGAGAGAGAGAGAGAGAGAGAGAGAGAGAGAGAGAGAGAGAGAGAGAGAGAGAGAGAGAGAGAGAGAGAGAGAGAGAGAGAGAGAGAGAGAGAGAGAGAGAGAGAGAGAGAGAGAGAGAGAGAGAGAGAGAGAGAGAGAGAGAGAGAGAGAGAGAGAGAGAGAGAGAGAGAGAGAGAGAGAGAAGGGGGGGTATGGAAAGGACTGTCTGGAAATAGTCTGCACTTGTAGGGATGGAAAGAGGAGAGGAGGAAAAGACAGGAGAGACGCAAGGACGGAGAACATTGAATCCTCCTCTCATTCTTTGTCCTTGCAGCTCAGACCCGTGTATGCTGACTCTATAGAACACTGATGCCCCACAGAGATCCCATAGCAATTTAAATCCTATATACTGTTCCCTAATCCAGGATATTGTTAGGATATTGTTACCATAAACCATGCCCTGGCAGTCCATATAGATAATAACACTGCCTCGACACACAGCCAAAACCAATCAGAAACAAATAATACAGCCCCACAAGAAAATAAAGAAACGGAGAGGTGTGTGTGCCCGCTTTGTGTGAACAAAAGAGAACTTTGTGTGAACAAAAGAGAGAGACTTTAGAATGCATATGTATTGTAAGAATGTAACAGAGAGAGAGTGAGAGAGAGAGACAAAGACAGGGATAGAGAGAGGTACAGAGAAAGAGAGTGAGAGAGAGAGCGAGAGGAGAGAGAAAGGATCACACCAAGTTCCTCTGCCTCGAAGTAGTGTTGATAAAACAAATCAGTGGGAGTCGCTAATAGTACTGCAGTAGCATGACAGTAGAGATAGGCAGTCTAGTCTACTAGGACCTATGTGTGCCCTTGAGTCCCTGGCAACGCACCGTGTGGGTAACAGCAGGTATTAAAAGCTCAACTAGATGTTGAAGGGCATGACACAAAGCTAATAAAGAATGTAAATCCTTCTCTAAACGCCTTTCATAAACTAGAGGGGGCTTAAACAGGCTGCCATAATGATTGACCCTGTCATTGTTCAGTATAATGACTCAGGGGTGTGTGTGAGTGTGTGTGTTGGTGTGTGTGCATGTACTCTGTCGTTGTTTAGCATAATGACTCAGGAGTTTCATCACGTCAGCAGGAAGATGAGGCGAAACTAGCGAGGAGACACTGTCACCGTTTGGAGCACACACATTTACATTTTAGTCATTTAGCAGACACTCTTATCCAGAGAGACATACAGGAGCAATTAGGGTTAAGTGCCTTGCTCAAGGACACAGACAGATTTTTCACCTAGTCCACGCAGGGATTCAAACCAGCAACCTTTCGGTTACTTGCCCAAAGCTCTTAACCGCTAGGCTACCTGCCGCTCACGCAGGCGCTTAATTAGCGATGATGAGCAGGCGTGTGGAGAGCAGTCACTCATACTCAATATATCCAGTACTCTAACAGAGCACCAATCATGGTTTCTATGACAACAGCCCTATCTAAAAATGCCTCCTCTCCCTACTGTCAATCATAAGAGTATGAAAACATGAGTTGATGTCAGTTAAAACAGAAATGGACCCTCCCTGTTATGTAGTCTGAATCAGGCTTACTAAACCACTGAGAGAATGCTGTTGCTTCCCCCTTAATGACAGTACCACATCGCTTCACAATAGCTTCCTTTCATAAGCCACTGTCATTAAAATAATTACAGTAAGGTTAATTATAGAGGACCTGGTCCCTCAATTATCTCAGTGTATCTAGTTACAGAATTCTAGGGATTGATCACGACCAGGGGGAAAAGAGAGACTATAAAAGAGACTCTGTTGACTCCCTTGGTAGATCATCCTGCTAAGGTTGTGAAGGCCTCACAGCAGAGAAGGTTAATCGACGTAAACAACATTTTCTTAGGGTTCATTTTCGGTCACGTTTTAACCCGATCTAAAGCCTACTGAAACAGTATAATACGCAACATTCTCCCATCTGCCAACCTGCACACTGAATGATCTGATTACAGTGAATGGCGAGAGTGTGTTCTGTTCTTCAGAAGCAATGCAGAATCAGAGTCAATCTCTGTTGCTAATCACTGAGCTACGGCTCAGCAGGACAATAAGTCAATCAACTCCTGCAGTGTCCTCCACGTAAGCCAATCAACCCACGCTGTGGCACAACCCATCTTCCCTAGGATTGCAGAAGGAGACCAGAACGTTAGCCATGAAATCACAGGTAAGTGATTGAACAGAACATATTCTTTGTACCCCTTTTGGAATGGGAGAATGGGCCTGGTTCCTTTGCCATTTCAGGGTTGTGCTCATTAGGCATGAAACAGAGGTATCTTCTGAACTTGTCAAACAAGGAACACTTGAGAATGTTCATGGTTCAGATCCAATTCCTAGATATCCAAGAGAGGCTGGGAGAGGTGAACGTTTAGGGTACTAGCTTTGTTCTTTTGATTTGATTAGACTTATTTCATTCATGCTTGCAGTTGACAAGACTGAATTATGCAGAATGCAGTTACATTTGGACAATCCTTAAAAATCACAAGATACTTCATTCAAAGAATGCTAGCTAACAAGAAATGGCCATTTATTTTCTAATTTTCTCCTACCCCTGATGGACACTGACCATTTCAGTTATTTGTTTCCAGTGTCTATCATTCAATGTGCTTTAGACAGATAAGAACTGAGCCTTTCTTTGAGTTCCACTTGACAATTTTCTCTTCACTTTCTAACAGGAGGAGGTCTAGACTCCCCAGCCATATCCATCTCTCACTCGACCTCAAATCTCCCAAAGTGTTTGGACTATGTCTAGGCCTCTAGTCTCTTTGCACACATCCCCTCCGTTTCTCCCTCCCTTCCCTCTTTTTTTTATCTGTTTCATTTCCATTTCTTCCCCTCTTCAGTTCATGCTCTGGTCCTAGTTTAATTAGGACTTACTGAAGCAGACTGGATATACACAGACCAAAGACACAAGGTAAATGTCTTTGCCCAGCCTCGACTCTCCACAGAGTCTGATAAGCAGCAAGTAAAGCTCTGTCTTCTGTGAAATATCCTCTCCTCCAGAGATTCTGATCAAACTGACCAGTAAGACTCCCACTTCCTCTGAAAACAAAAAGGATGTGATTAATTAACTACGCAATATTTTGCCAGTTGTTTTTGGCACTACATGCTATACAAGGGGGAAAATATGGAAATAACAAGTAATAGCCTAATTTCAAAAGATTTTACTCTTCAACCAGTGCTGGCACCAACCATCAAATATTCTCAAGCAGCAAAAAACATACAATTCTCCCTAACATCCTAATACTGCTAATTAAATCCTGTTATTAGAACAAATAAAGACCTTGTTAGGATTGGTAATTTCATCATTAAAGGTCCAACAACAACACCAGGAAAGGAGATGCCTTTAGCTTAAATGCAATAGAAAAACCTCTGAAAACGGATGTTTGAGGATACGTGCCATAATGGCACCCTATTCCCTTTTTGCGCACTACCCATAGGGCTCTGGTCAAAAGTAGTGCGCTATACAGAGAAAAGGTTGCCATTTGGGACACACATTTACTACACCTATACTTCAAAGACAACATAGCTGTGGAACACGGGGATGCAAATGAGGCAAGGAGTCGTGTTATGTTCGAACAGGGAGTAAGAGCACTCTGGTAATGTGCCATTTAAATGCAAAGAGCCATTCTGCTACAGCTAGTTAGTTTTTGTACTCTCGAGTCAGTGATCATCAAAGCCGGTGAAGTGCAGGGAATGTCCTGCCTTCAAACTGCTACTATAGAGGTGGGGAGGGGGGAGAGAGGGCCCAGGTGATTTCACCCCGTGCTCGCCGTTGGAAGTCCTGCTAAGAGATGAGTGTCGCGTTTCGTTTGAACTCTGAGAGGAAAGTTCTAAACAAAGATCCTCGCTAGCCTTGCTAGTCCCTCGCAAAACTTTACTGAGTATTGTGTATGTTGGACGAGGGCTAGTGTGACTTCTGCCACATGGCAGAAACACACATACACGGCTTAGTCTAATAGAAGTCTTCACCCTATTGTGACACTGTAGCTTACTGCCACCATCACTGGTCTCATTCTCCACATATCATGTCAGAGGACAAAATGTCCGTCTTATCACTGTCCACATGTTAGGTACGGGACCTGAATCACACACGATGATGCAATACTCTTTCTATACCAAGATAACATGACAGTTTGCTGTCATTTTCTACATAAACCTTATCAAATACAGACACCATACCCATTGCACAAGTCTTCAGCAGCATTTCTAGAACTGCATTAAGATGCTGTGAGTTGACCGGAGAGAATGGGGAGAGGCCAAAAACATTTCAGGAGGCAATGGTGGCCCAATTCAATATGCATTGATTCTGTTTCTCTATGTTGTATATTTTTATCCAAACAATTTATGCAAAAATCCTCAGTTTTAAAGGGTATGACGCCTCTGAAGAGAGGTATGGAGGGGACTGTAATGTCCCCTATACTCCACATCTGGAATCGCAGCTATACTCTCCCTTTCTTCCTCCCTCCCTCCAGTGTTTCCACACCATTGGTATTCTGGTGGTCTCTGGGTCTGTGATCTATATTATTGATCTGCTGCGGTGTCCGATAGATAAACTAAGCTGTTGTCTCAATAAGAGTCTCTTAGCGGCTCTGGAGGAATTTAAACCCTTAGAAAGTTATTGGGTTAGAGATGTGCTTACCCAATGGGTACGTCTTTAGATTGTTTATGCGGCGGAATAGTGCATAAATCATCAACATGTTCCCTTGGTTTTATGTTGATATATTTCAAGAGAAATACTAAGATATTTTCATGAAATATAACAACCAGGATTGGGATTGACTTTTCTCACAGAGAAAACATAGAAAACATCACTTGATCATTTTCTGGGCTAGTGAGTAACGCCAGGAAATGGCTGTAATGAATGACGTACATGGATTTTTGAATGACGTGCATTGAACTTGCAATGTCAAGTTCAAGTTGACATTGAAATGGATGCCAACTGTTACACACAGAAAATGTATAAATAAATTCACTCTCACAAAGCAGCTTGAATAATTGTCTAAAAGGTTGTCTGTTTATGAAGTGATCTTAGCCTGTGTGCTGTGGGTTTGTAAGCTACTGCCTCAAGTAGTCCAAACAATAGGCACTTAGCATGGAAAACCCTCAACAGTGCATTTCATATAGTCTTTATTTCTCATCCCTGAGAGGGAGTGTCTGTGATGATGAATAAAGACATGACTGAAGCAGTCCACTTCAACATTTTAAAGACACACGCACACACTCCACTTAAATCCCACATTTACCCCATCTGAAGACCTCTTCTAACAGATGAAAGATAAAAAATGAGGGGAAAAAAGGAAGCTAAACAGGTTTCTGCTACTGGCCCCTGAGGAACACCAGGAAGTGTAATCAGCAGTGTGACCCAATCAGCAGTGACCCATGGCCAATCAGCCAATCCCAGGGAGGAAGTTCATTAACTAACCCCGTTTTGCCTCCGGAGCGGAGAGATGTGTGTGTGTGTGTGCCCAGAACAGCGGAACAAGTGTTTGATAACACAGCAGATGCATTATGCAGAATCCGGATGCTCTGCAGGGCCCTTTTCCTGCACACGCACGCACGCACACACACACACACACACACACACACACACACACACACACACACACACACACACACACACACACACACACACACACACACACACACACACACACACACACACACACACGAACAGCAGTCACAGTTCACCTGTGCTATTGAATATCCCGTCATTACATGCGGCGCCCGCACATGGACAGTTTCTCTGAGGCTAGGAGAAGCTCACACACCATTTCCCTCAATGGTGGCAGGAAGCTTTAAATAAACATGCAGGTTGTATGTGTGTGTGCAGCAAATATGGGCACGGAATAAGGCTTGGGTTCCCAGAGTGTGTGTGTGTTTGGAAAAAGGGTATTTTAGGGTTAGGGGTTAGATTTAGGGTTACAATTAGGGTTAGGGAAAATAGGATTTTGAATGGGAATCAATTGCTTGGTTCCCACAAGATAATAAAATGTGTGTGTGTGTGTGTGTGTGTGTGTGTGTGTGTGCGTGCGTGCGTGTTACGTTCCCCAGTTTCTGTGTTGTAGTTTCTATTTGAGTGTGTGTGTTTCAGGAGATGGCTTCCTGGAATTTCTCCCCAAGCAGCTGATTGGTCGGCCCCAATGGATGATTGGAGAGCTGACCCCACCCCCTCGTCAAGATACAGCTGTCTCTAATTACCATTGCCACCTGAAGCTATATAAAAGCCAGTGTTCTGTTCAGGAAGAGAGAGATCAAGGGCAGGCTGAGAAGATAGGCAGGCTGAGAAGATAGGCAGGCTGAGAAGATAGGCAGGCTGAGAAGATAGGCAGGCTGAGAAGATAGGCAGGCTGAGAAGATAGGCAGGCTGAGAAGATAGGCAGGCTGAGATTGAATGTTATATAGATCATTGCTGAGAGAGAGGTTTATAGCATGTTGGTCGTGAGTATGTACTATGTTAGCTGTTGTTGGTAGCAGCTTTGGTATGTTCTGTGTTTGTTGCTTTGTCAGAGCTTCTTTAATGGCCTGAGTTTTTTCTCAGTTTTGTTGTGAAGTGGATTGTTTGATATTCTGTTTCATTTATTCCCAGGGGGGAAGGGGAAGGCACCTAGGGAGTGCTTAGGCAAGAGGCCCGCGGGCATACATATACCCGTAGTATATTCACTGTCTAGGCACACTAGCTAAGACCTGGGCGGACCACCCCCCTGTATTTTGGTTAGTGCACCAGGTGGTGCTAAGTTAGGTAAGTAGTGGGTAGGCAGGTTAGATAGGAGAGGGGGGGAGCTTTGATATTTACTTTCTTTGCTTTGGTTCCGTCCAGCCCCTTTTCCCCATATTACCGTGTAAAGGAAATAAATCCTAGTAAACGGTCAATTCTGCCTTTTTGTCGTCCTTTCTCACGCCTACAGTCCATACCTCTTTCACTTCACGGGGAGTTGAGTTGCAGCAGGGTGTTGCGTTCCTTCTTCTCAGAGGCGTGCGTAACAGTGCGTGTGAGTGTGTGTGTGTGTGTGGAACGAGGCTTGGCCCCCTGCTGGAGCATGACTAACTTACCTACCTAGAAAAACAGTGATAGAGCACATGCAGAGAGACCACCTGGCGGTGTGGGGATGATGGAAACAGACTCTGAGCTAATGGAAATGCTGGGCCTGTTTTACTTCCCTCCTGTTTCATACACAGCAGGCTGCTGGGAGGACGGCTCATTATAATGGTTGTAATGGAGTGAATGGAATGGTATCAAACACATGAAAACAATTTAATCCATTCCAGCCATTACTATGAGCCCGTCCTCCCCAATTAATGTTCCACCAACCTCCTGTAGTTTCAAAACCTAGCTAGCATACTAACTTAGGCTCAAATCCAAAGTTCTGTGAAGTGTGCATTTGGACAATGGGATAGAGTTTTTGGGACCCTTTGCTGAAATGTACATCAGAAATGATGTTCATTAGATGAAGATGAAGACCTAGGGTTATAAACCACATTGGAACTGTGTTGAGATTTACCTCGTAGCAGGTCTGGGGTGCTGTGTGGCCAGTTGTATGTCCTCATCAGCTGCCAGTCAAAGTCGTCCTCCTGTCCCTGCTTGTACTCACACAGTCCAGGGTCAGAGTCTTCGTCAAAGGTACAGCCAGCTGTACGGGTAAGAAAGAGAGGGGAAATGGTGGTTAGAAGGCATCAATACTGAATAAATAAACCAACTTAAACAGCCTTTGTGGGTCAATGTCTATTCCCCTGCTCATCAAGCAAAAAGAACATGCATAAATACATTTAAAAAATATATATATATTTCTGAGTTTGTCTGTTTTTGTTTGAGAACCACTTTTTTTTAAGGCATCAATGAAATGACAAAGAAAATCCATACCTCATATCTTTCCTTTGTTCTTTGGGAAGCGCAAGAGAAAATTACTCTCAAAGACTTAGAATAAATAATGAGCTCTATTAGAGGGACAACAGCAGCAGCACTGCCACTATGGGCACTCAGGACCAAACTCATACATCATCACAGGCAGGCTATAAATGCCTACATAAAAAAAACTTTACACTCGTCCCTAAAAGCTTTATTTTCTGTCCAAATAACATTTAATAGTTGTAATCTAGGTGGCATTGCAGCATGGCGACAGGGTCTGGCTGAGTATACCTCTCCGGTCCTTCTGTCCATTTCCCCCTGGGGAATCTATGGGATGCATCCCAAATGGCACCCTATTCCCTACAGTATATGGTGCACTACTTTTGACCAGGGCCCATAAGGCACTATATAGGGAATAGGGTTCCATTTGAGACAGAGCCATGGTCATTTTGCCCCATTAGCCCTTTGGTGTGAAAATAGCAGGCCAGCTACAGGTCACTGAGATAGGGCTAGGATGACAGGCGGGGGTGGTGGTGCCAGGGTAGGGAGGTAGTGGCACTATCACATCTGATGGGGATGGTGGGGAGGGTGTGTGTTTGTGGAGGGGGGGGGGGGGCTCTCAACCAGACAGGGAGTCAAGGTGACCTTTACCACCCTGTCAAGCTCATCGTCCCAGTTCATAGTACCCTCTCTCAGCTCTCATCACACCAACCACAGGCTTTAAAGCCAGCAGCTACACAAAAACCCAGAACAAGATGGTCCTAAATGAAAGACAATCGCTAAATTCTGCATAACTCCTATGTCAAAATGGAACATACATAACATAACATGATACACTGTACACAGGGAAGTTTGTTGATAAGGTGAATAGACTAAAGTAGTACTACTCAGGTTGCTATGGTACCAGTGGAGAGCCACAGTTTTGGCCCTTGGATTGAGTTGGACTGGACCAGTGAGAGTAGCAGGAGTGGACCCCTGGTGGTGGGTGGGCAAGCAGAAGAAATGCATATTCACTTCACATAAAGTCCAGTTTACTTCCACAGGCACAGTACCCTGTTGCACACACACACACACACACACACACACACACACACACACACACACACACACACACACACACACACACACAGCCCATTAACTCAAATAGCCCTGGTGTGGTAGGCAGGCCAAACGGCCTTTACTTTAACTCCAACAGTCCATAGTTTAGTGTATATCCTGGGACCCTCTGGGCTAAGTGATCATATTAAGCCTTAGCAGGAGTAGAGCACTGAACAGGACTTGTGTTAAAGAGTCACTGACTCCATGCCAGGCCCTGCTTAAAAGCATCCCACCTGGCCGGCCGGAAAACAAACCTACAAACACACACGCCCGTCGCCCGCTGTTCTCTTTTGTGTTTTGTTTGGGAAATACATCTGTTTTCTTTCTTAATGTAAACGAACTTTTCTCCTGTTTGAAACAGCAGGCAGAAGGCATTCCCTTTGCAATAAACCACCAATACACTTTCTCTTTTTCTTCTTTTCTTCAGGGCTAGACATGTCAGCTAATTTGCGGACTACTTTCCACTTTTCCTTCCTGCTGACTAAGTAGCATCAACCCCCCTTCTTCCTCATCCCCTTCTCCCATAGTCCGATCTTCTCCTCATCTCCTCTTCCCTCCACCTCCTGAAGCGAGCTGTGTGTTTCCGGGTGTGTAAGCAGATCACAGATTAAATTGCCTGTTCGTGTCCGAGGGCTGGTTGTTGTGCAAGCTATCCACCGAGTAGAGGAGAGAAGAGAGGACACTGGGTGAAAAGGGCCATTATCAAGGGATATCTTTATGCATTCGGAAAGTATTCAGACCCCTTCAATTCAGACCCCTTCAATACAGCCTTATTCTAAAATGGATGACAATTGTTTTATCCTCATACATCTACACACAATACTCCATAATGACAAAGTGAAAATAGGTTTTTAGACATTTTTACAAATGTATTAAAAGTAAAACACAGAAGTACCTTATTTACATACAGTACCAGTCAAAAGTTGACACACCAACTCATTCAAGGGTTTTTCTTTATTTTACTATTTTTCTACATTGTTGAATAATAGCGAAGACATCCAAACTATGAACTAACACAAAGAATTATGTAGCGACCAAAAAAAGAGAGATTCTTCAAAGTAGCCACCCTTTATCTTGATGACAACTTTGCACACTCTTGGCATTCTCTCAACCAGCTTCACCTGGAATGCTTTTCCAACGGTCTTGAAGGAGTTTCCACATATGCTGAGCACTTGTCGGCTGCTTATCCTTCACTCTGCGGTCCAACTCAACCCAAACCATCTCAATTGGGTTGAGGTCGGGTGATTGTGGAGGCCAGGTCATCTGATACATCACTCTCCTTCTTGGAGGTGTGTCTTGGGTCATTGTCATGTAGAAAATCAAATGATAGTCCCACTGAGCCCAAACCAGATCGGATGGCGTATCACTGTAGAATGCTGTAGTAGCCATGCTGGTACTGTGTGCCTTGAATTCTAAATAAATCACAGATAGTGTCACCAGCAAATCACCCCACATCATCACACCTCCTCCTCCATGCTTCATGGTGGGAACCGGAGATCATCCGTTCACCTACTCTGCATCTCACAAAAACACGGCATTTGGAACCAAAATGTCAAATTTGGACTCATGAGACCAAAGGACAGATTTCCACCGGTCTAATGTCCATGCTCGTGTTTCTTGGCCCAAGCAAGTTTCTTCTTCTTATTGGTGTCCTTTAGTAGTGGTTTCTTTTCAGGATTTTCGACCATGAAGGCCTGATTCACGCAGTCTCCTCTGAACAGTTGATGTTGAGATGTGTCTGTTACTTGAACTCTGTGAAGCATGTATTTGAGCTGCAATTTCTGAGGCTGGTAACTGTAATGAACGTATCCTCTGCAGCAGAGGTAACTCTGGGTCTTCCTTTCCTGTGGCGGTCCTCATGAGAGCCAGTTTCATCATAGCGCTTGATGGTTTTTGCGACTGTGCTTGAAGAAACTTTCAAAGTTCTTGAAATGTTTCTTACTGACAGACCTTCATTTGTTGAAGTAATGATGGACTGTCATTTCTCTTTGCTTATTTGAGCCATTCTTGACATAATATGGACTTGGTCTTTTACCAAATAGGGCTATCTTCTGTATACCACCGCTACCTTGTCACAACACAACTGATTGGCTCAAACGCATTAAGGAAGAAAGAAATTCTACAAATTAACTTTTAACATGGCACACCTGTTAATTGAAATGCATTCCAGGTGACAACCTCATAAAGCTGGTTGAGAGAATACCAAGACTGCGCAAAGCTGTCATCAAGGCAAAGGGTGGCTACTTTGAAGAATTTCAAATATATAATATAAAGTTTGATTTGTTTAACACTTTTTTGGTTACAACATGATTCCATATGTGTTATTTCATAGTTTGTCTTCACTATTATTCTACAATGTAGAAAATAGTAAAAATAAAGGAAACCCTAGAATGAGTAGGTGTGTCCAAACTTTTGACTGTTACTGTAAGTATTCAAACCCTTTGCTATGAGACTTGAAATTGAGCTCAGATGCATCCCGTTTCCATTGATCATCCTTGATGTTTCGACAACTTGATTGAGTCCACCTGTGAAAAATTTAATTGATTGGACATGATTTGGAAAGGCACACCTGTCTATATAAGGACCCACAGTTGACAGTGCATGTCAGAGCAAATACAAAGCCATGAGGTCGAAGGAGTTGTTCGTAGAGCTCCAAGACAGGATTATGTTGAGGCACGGATCTGGGGAAGGATACCAAAACATTTCAGCAGCCTTGAAGGTCCCCAAGAACACAGTGGCCTCCATCATTCTTAAATGGAAGAAGTTTGGAACAACCAAGACTCTTCCTAGAGCTGGCCACCCGGCCAAACTGAGCAATCAGGGCAGAAGGGCCTTGGTCAGGGAGGTTACCAAGAACCCAATGGTCACTCTGACAGAGCTCCAGAATTCCTCTGTGGAGATGGGAGAACCTTCCAGAAGGACAACCATCTCTGCAGCACTCCACCAATCAGGCCTTTATGGTAGAGTGGCTAGACGGAAGCCACTCCTCAGTAAAAGGCACATGAAAGGCCGCTTGGAGTTTACTAAAAGGTACCTAAAGGACTCTCAGACCATAACAAACAAGATTCTCTGGTCTGATGAAACCAAGATTGAACTCTTTGGCCTGAATGCCAAGTGTCATATCTGGAGGATACCAGGCACCGCTCATCACCTGGCCAATACCATCCCTATGGTGAAGCATAGTGATGGCAGCATCATGGTGGAGTGATGTTTAACAGCGGCAGGAACTGAGAGATTAGTCATAATCGAGGGAAAGATAAATGGAGCAAAGTACAGAGAGATCCTTGATAAAAAAAACTGCTCCAGAGCGCTCAGGACTTCAGACTGGAGCGAAGGTTCACGTTCCAACAGGACGACCCTAAGCACACAGTCAAGACAACAAGTCTCTCAATGTCCTTGAGTGTCCCAGCCAGAGCCTGGACTTAAAACCCGATCGAACATCTCTGGAGAGACCGTAAAATAGCTGTGCAGCGATGCTGCCCATCCAACCTGACAGAGCTTGAGAATATCTGCAGAGATGAATGCTTCAACAAAGTACTGAGGTGCTTCAACAAAGTACTGAGTTAAGGGTCTGAATACTTATGTAAATGTGATATCTGTTTTTAATTTTTAATAAATGTGTGAAAATGGCAAAAAATACTGTTTTTGCTTTGTCATTATGGGGTATCGTGTGTAGATGAGAAAAAATACACTAATTAGTACATTTTAGAATATGGCTGTAAGGTAAGAAAATGTGGAAAAAGTGAAAGGGTCTGAATACTTTCCAAATGCACTGTATATGTTTGCAGATATCTGATCTTTTCTTAGATATAAGGAATAGACATGCTCCAGATACCCATGTCCTTATTAATTTCAAATACAGAGCTAAAATATTCTCCGTAATGTGACCGTTTCTATACAGTGTGCATCCAATCCGGACCTCAGAAATCTCCCTCCTACCATATCAGTCCAGGGAGATATCGGGGTGAGATACGTTTAAGACACACGCCTGATGCTCGTGCACCTAGAATATTCTAACGCCGGAAAGGATAAGTGTCAACATGCTAACATATCTAAGCCTTTATACTTAGGCATGAACGAAACCAAATATTTTCTGAAAAGTATCATATCTGTAGTCATTACCTGATCATTTAAGTATCCGTATAAAAAACTAAATTCAAAAGATAACCTTAGACGATATGTAATACTCATCCTCGTATGTCTGATCAAAAATGGCCTAAAGCCTACTCATAAAATGTCCTATTTGACCTATTCAGGTGCTGAAAATCATTTTGCTTCTTCACATGAAGGTGACATATCTGAGCATACATTTGCACTATATTCAGTGGTAGGCACAAGACATGGAAAGGCAAACATCGTAATATTTAATCAAGGTTGCTATTTCCAAAGCACATATGCTATTTCTGTTTTTTTAAATGCAGCATAGCAAATCCAGAGCTCCAATCACAACACGTTTTCTGTAAAGATGCAAACGTAAGCCAATCTTTGCTAAAAAAAAGTATGTATTTATTTAACAGAAAATAAAAGTTTCACCACCGCAATACCCCTGCTTGCCATGTTTGTTATGGACGATGGGTGCAGATATGGTCGTCAGCAGCGGCCTCTTGCACTCCAGACCCATCGTGGTGATAGTGTTGGTCTGTGATCTACTTCAAATTGTCAACGCATAAATCTAGCTAGCTAGCTAGCCCTACTGGCTGCTGGCCAAATTAACCAACCTTCTTGATTCCAGTTACTAAGATAAATAAAACATCTCAAATTAGCAACTTCTTTGAGGTATTTTCTTAACAGCTTCTCACTTCTTTGTTTTTGTGGTTGTCAATTCGAGCACACAGCGTTTAACTTATACAGTAAATTGATTTGTGGCGCCAAAATTCAATAATGACAGTTGGAACTCCACAGCACAAAATACGTGTTTATTGTTGCTAGGCTACCAGTGCTTTTAGCTTGCGGTTTGTGTGCACCTTTATCCAGAGGGAATACAAAAATTATAAATACTGTCTGAAAGAATGGATTTAACATGGATTTAATATTGGTCAAATGATTATCTCCTCAAAACTTAAATAAGCATCAGAAATGTTCCTTATTTATTATATCAAAATGCATATCAAGATCCTAATATGGACCTCAGTCAAAAGCATATGCATTGTAAAAAAAAAAAAACTGAAAATATGATGTCCACATAGGCCTATCTCAAGGATATCTAATGAGTAAATATCTGTCCATACAATGTATGATATCTGGAGGGAATCCCAAAAATAATTGTACATTATATAAAAATATGGATTTCATATTTATCAAATGATTGTGCATGTGCTAAAAACTCATAAATGCATCAGAAATCGTCCTCATTTTCAGCATATCAAAAAGCATATCAAGGTCTGGATATGGACATCAGCCAAGAAAAGCATATCTGGAATCAATATAGCTTCATATCTTGAATTTGTTGAGAAAACACAGATATGCGATGGATACAGTCACTATTTGTCAACATGAAGAGAGAAAATAGGATGTCACATACAATATCTCAGGATATTGAATGAGTTCATATCCGGCCATAGAAAATGTCCATGTGTGATATTCGGAGTAATCCCAATATCATATATGTCTAAAAGACATCTGGATTCAGAATTTGTCAGAATATCCATTGGAAATGGTCTGTATTCTGTAGAATATCCAAAACGTATAATGTGAAGATATCCCCTGATATGGACCCTTTTCGCCCAGTGGGAGAGGAGAAGTTGAGATGAAGAGGAGGAAGGGCTTAGCCTTTTACGAAGTTTATCCTCGCTTGGTTTCAGGAAGTAAATGTCACCATCATCAGATACGTTTCACTGATTTCCCTCATTAAGATTCATCCTTCCATTGCTCCTCTACTTCACACACATGCACACACACACCTCTCAGTGCCCAAATGAGCTTCTCAGGCAAGTGGAGGCCTAGCCCATGTAATTATAAAAGTAATGTGCATTAATTTGTGTGTATCTAGGGTGTGTGTGCATGAGTGCGGGCGGGCGTGCCTGTGCGTGCCTGTGTGCATGCACGCCCGTAATTCAATTTGGTATTTTATTAGGATCCCCATTAGCTGTTACAAAAGCAGCAGCTACTCCTCCTGGGGTCCGCACAAAACATGACAAAATACAGAACATCAATAGACAAGAACATCTCAAGGACAGACCTACATACATTTTTTTAAAGGCAAACGTAGCCTACATATCAATGCATACACACAAACTATCTAGGTCAAATAGGGGAGAGGAGTTGTTAATCATTCACCTGAACAAATTAGAAACGGTCATTTCCGCAAAAAAATGACGGTGGAAAGGCTTGTAAGAATGAATAAATGATAAATGTGTGTTTACTAAGAACAACAAAAACAGACCAGACGCAGAGCACTTTCTGACGTTTAAACTGTCCAGAGACAACACAGGAACCAAAGTGCCATTCTCTTTCCATGTAGCAGCTGTTAGTCTTTAGCTAATTGCTTTTAATTGCTGAGATGGCACACCGCCACACGCATGCACACACACACACGCACACACACAAAGATCAGGCTCCAGAGCAACTTGTGTTGTTGTAGACATACAGATAGAATACATTAAATGACACAACGATGGGGCTATCTTTTACATCGGAGGAAGGGCCCTGCCATGCCAGAGGGCTTTTTTGTATTATATGCTAGCCAGGTCCTAGCTGTCCTCCTCCTGTAATACTGTTTCACCTACTATAGCTTCCTTACTCTTTCTTCTATTATATAAAACACTAAATCCTGAAGCCCCCCCCACAAACACACACACACAGTTTCCTGCCAACAGTTTATAATCCTGTTGAAATAACTCTTAAAAAAAACTTTATTAAAGAGAGAGAGCCTCTGAAGTTGAATCCCATCAAACCAGGAAGTTTTGAGTAGAGGGGATAAAATGGGCTGTGTTTGTAAGCCATTTAAAAAGATGCTCGCGCCATTGACTGGGCTAATATCTTATACTGGGAGGCTTTGAGTTTAACTCCAGCCCATTAGTAGTCTTTGAAAGGGATCGAAGTCATGTACTGGGCTGGGTGTGTGTGTGTTGTGTGTTGTGTGGTGTGTGGTGTGTGGTGTGTGTGTGTGTGTAGACTGTAATTCTCCCTAGTGGAGCATTCTGTCTGTTTGCCAGTTGGGGAAAAAGGCCACAAAAAGAGATACAGTCCCTTGCAAAAGTATCCATACCCCTTTAATTGTAACATTTTGTCAACAATGAACACAAAATACTATGTAATGTCAAAGTGTAACTTTTTTGTTCAATTTTTTTTTTAAATTAAAATAAATGAAATACCTAAAATATAGCCGTTGCGTAAGTCAATACGTGTTAGAAACCCCATTAGTCTTCTTGGGTAAGTCTCCAAGAGCTTTACACACCTGGATTGTGCAATATTAGCCCATTTTTCTAGCCCATTATAAATCTATATATATATTTTTTTAAATATTTTTTGTCTCATCGCTACAACTCCCGTACGGGCTCGGGAGAGACGAAGGTCGAAAGCCATGCGTCCTCCGAAACACAACCCAACCAAGCCGCACTGCTTCTTAACACAGCGCGCATCCAACCCGGAAGCCAGCCACACCAAATGTGTCAGAGGAAACAACGTACACCTAGCGACCTGGTCAGCGTGCACTGCGCCCGGCCCGCCAAAGGAGTCGCTAGTGCGCGATGAGACAAGAATATCCCTACCGGCCAAACCCTCCCTAACCCGGACGACGCTAGGCCAATTGTGTGTCGCCCCATGGACCTCCCGGTCGCGGCCGGCTGCCCTAGACCACTGCGCCACCCGGGAGGCCCCAGCCCATTATAATTCTTCATGCTCTGTGAAGATGTTGGGGATCATGGCTAGACCACAAGTGTTGACATAGATTTTCTACATTTTTGTTCAAAACACACTTTTCATTTAATTTATTGTCATCACCCCATAGGACATTAGGTCACACCGATGGACAACACACATTATGCAGAACATATTTAATGACACCTTCAGAAGTTTCTGATCATTGTAAAAATGCTACTAAACATCAGTTCTAAACATCAGTAATGGATCCGTATTAAAGGATTTGAAGTGTACTCATTCCAATTACAGGGATTCAAAAGAGTCCTGTATTGTTATATTTTTAATCACTACCTCAATGAATCAGGAGTGGATAATATACGTGAATGCTGCCTTCCTTGGATGTGGTAGCCGTTTCTCAGGCTCCCTCTCCGGAATCAAACCCTAATTCTCCATTACACGTGGTCACCATGGTCGGCACAGAAACTACCATCGAAAGTCGATAGGGCAGACATTCGAATAAGACGCCACTTCTACCACGAAGGGTCACCCAAGAGCACCCAGTATGGGTTTTGGGTCTGATAAATGTGCGTGTCCCCGAAGTTCAGCACTTGTTGGCATATCTTAGCTCTAGAATTGTCACAGTTATCCATGTAACGTTGGAGTGATCAAAGGAACCATAACTGATCTAATGAGCCATTTGCAGTTTCACTGTACAGGCCTTGTGTATGTGGACTGCATTACTGAATTTTTAGGACAATAATATGGCAGAATCGACCAGGTAGAAAAAGTCTCCAAAAGAGGCATGGCTGATGTGGGGCACTCCAATCACGTATGCCAATCGGTCAGGAGGAGTGAAACTGGTAGGAGGGACAAAGGGGATGGATGGTCTAATGCAGGGAGTGAGAACCAGGAATGGGTGCACCACAGCCAGCCCCCAATACCTGCCTGCACCATCACTAGAGCCAGGTAAAATAACTAGAGCCTTCCCAGTGGGCAGAGACAGACCCGGAGGTTGCAGGAACAATGTTCACATGCCGAGAGTGAGAAACCACCATTATCATGTCACACCAAGGGGAAAAAGCTGTCACACTGTTGGACATCTCAGGTTGTATGGTCAATGTTGGGCCTTACTGTTAACAGTACGCATTCTATATGATTTCAACAACATGTTTACATTGCTTTTTATATTTCAATAATCAACTAAAAAAGTTTGGACATACCTACTCAGGATTTATTTTATTTTTTTACTATTTTCTACATTGTTGAATAATAGTGAAGACATCAACACTATGAAATAACATATATGGAAACATGTAACCAAAAAATATATTTTATATTTGAGATTCTTCAAAGTAGCCAGCCTTTGCCTTGACAGCTTTGCACAGTCTTGGCATTCTTTCAACCAGCTTCACCTGGAATGCTTTTCCAACAGTCTTGAAGGAGTTCCCACATATGCTGAGCACTTGTTGGCTGCTTTTCCTTCACTCTGCGGTACAACTCATCCCAAACCATCTCAATTGGGTTGAGGTCGGGTGATTGTTGAGGCCAGGTCATCTGATGCAGCACTCCATCACTCTCCTTCTTGGTCAAATGGCCTTTACACAGCCTGGAGGTGTGTTGGGTCATTGTCCTGTTGAACAACAAATGCCACCCACTAAGCGCAAACAAGATGGGATGGCGTATTGCTGCAGAATGCTGTGGTAGCCATGCTGGTTAAGTGTGCCTTGAATTCTAAATAAATCGCTGACAGTGTAACCAGCAAGCACCCCCACACCATCACACCTCCTCCTCCATGCTTCATGGTGGGAAAAACACATGCAGAGATAATCCGTTCACCTACTCTGCGTCTCACAAAGACACAACGGTTGGAACCAAAACTCTCAAATTTGGACTCATCAGACCAAAGGAGAGATTTCCACTGGTCTAATGTCCATTGCTTGTGTGCCTTGGCCCAAGCAAGTCTCTTCTACTTATTGGTGTCCTTTAGTAGGGGTTTCTTTGCAGCAATTCGATTTATGCAGTCTCCTCTGGCTGAACTTATCCTCTGCAGCGGAGGATAACTCTGGGTCTTCCCTTCCTGTGGTGGTCCTCATGAGAGCCAGTTTCATCATATCGCTTGATGGTTTTTGCAACTGCACGTGAAGAAACTTTAAAAGTTCTTGACATTTTCCGCATTGACTGAACTTCATGTCTTAAAGTAATGATGGACTGTCATTTCTCTTTGCTTATTTGAGCTGTTCTTGCCATAATATGGACTTGGTTTTTTACCAAATAGGGCTATCTTCTGTATACCACCGCTACCTTGTCACAACACAACTGATTGGCTCAAACGCATTAAGAAGGAACGAAATTCCACAAATGAACATTTAACAAGGCACACCTGTTAATTGAAATGCATTTCAGGTGATTACCTCATAAAGCTGGTTGAGAGAATGCCAAGACTGCGCAAAGCTGTCATCAAGCCAAAGGGTGGCTACTTTGAAGAATCTCAAATATAAAATATACTTTGATTTGTTTAACACTTTTTTGGTTACAACATGATTCCATATGTGTTATTTCATAGTTTGTCTTCACTATTATTCTACAATGTAGAAAATAGTAAAAATAAAGGGAAACCCTAGAAAGAGTAGGTGTGTCCAAACTTTTGACTGTTACTGTAAGTATTCAAACCCTTTGCTATCAGACTCGAAATTGAGCTCAGATGCATCCCGTTTCCATTGACCATCCTTGATGTTTCTACAACTTGATTGAGTCCACCTGTGATAAATTCAATTGATTGGACATTATTTGGAAAGGCACACCTGTCTATATAAGGACCCACAGTTGACAGTGCATGTCAGAGCAAATACAAAGCCATGAGGTCGAAGGAGTTGTTCGTAGAGCTCCAAGACAGGATTATGTCTTCACAATTATTCTACAATGTAGAAAATAGTAAAAATAAAAGAAAAACGCTTGAATGAGTAGGTGTGTCCAAACTTTTGACTGGTACTGTACATTCAAAAGGCGTCACCCCAAAGGACTAAGAAACTGACCCTTTTTATGGCAAAGGCAGAGAAGTTCAATATTTTCATAACCATTTCTAATAAAGCTTAAAATCTGTTTAGGCCATTTGCTCCAGCCATGTCTTCTGTACTTCCTCGTTGTAAGATAACCCTCCCCAGCACAATAGAGGCTGAAAGGATTCATCATGGGACTTCAGATCCTCAAAAAGTTATACATCTGCACCATTGAGAGCATCTTGACTGGCTGCACCACCACGTGGTATGGCAACTGCTTGACATCTGACCGTAAGGCGCTACAGAGGGTAGTGCGAACGGCCCAGTACATCACTGGGGCCAAACTTCCTGCCATCCAGGACCTCTATAATATAGTCACTTCGCTCCCACCTACATGTACAGATTATCTCAACTAGCCTGTACCCCTGCACACTGACTCGGTACCCTGTATATAGCCTTGTTATTGTTATTCTTATTGTGTTTCTTTTAAATTTTAGTCTACATGGTAAATATTTTCTTCTTGAACTGCACTGTTGGTTTTTTAAGTAAGCATTTCACGGTCAAGTCTACACTTGTTGTATTCGGCGCACGTGACAAATATGTCACGCCCTGACCTTAGAGAGCTTTTTATGTCTCTATTTTGGGTTTGGTCAGGGTGTGATTCGGGTGGGCATTCTATGTTCTATTTTCTATGTTTTTGTATTTCTTTGTTTTGGCCGGGTATGGTTCTCAATCAGGGACAGCTGTCTATCGTTGTCTCTGATTGGGAACCATACTTAGGTAGCCCTTTTCCCTCTTTTCTGTGTGGGAAATTAACTTTGTTTGTGGCACATAGCCCTTAAGCTTCAGGGCCGTTTTTGTATTGTTTATTGTTTTTGTTGCCGTCATTTTCTCAATAAAAGGAATATGTACGCTCACCACGCTGCACCTTGGTCCGCTTCTTTTGACGGCCGTGACAAAATAAAGTTTGATTTGATTTATTATCTATCCTGTTGCGTAGTCGCTTCATTCTTACCTACATGTACATATATACCTCATAACCCTGAACATCGACTCGGTACTGGTACCCTGTGGTTATAGCCAAGTTATCGTTACTCATTGTGTATTTATTCCTCGTGTTACTATTTTTGTATTTTTTCCGCACTGCATTGTTAGGAAGGGTCCATAAGTAAGTATTTCACTATTTGTCTACACCTGTTGTTTACAAAGCATGTGACAAATAAAATTTTATTTGATGCCCAGCTAATGCTGGCTAGTTGTTTCATCACAAAATTGTGTCACACCAAGTGGACATTGCTTCTAGGGGCAAAATGCAATCAACCAGAACTATTTGGAAATATCATGAATAGACTTGGGGAATATAGTTTTTTTTTTAAATAAACTTTTGTGTTATAACTAAAAGAGTAGGTGAAAGGAATATTCTTAATTTTTTTTATTCATTAAGTTCAAAGTTCCACAATCTTACCTGGGACCGTCACACCATTGGACAATTGTCACATTTGGTTCAAAAAGCTTTTGTGGTTATTTCAACATTTTTGCCAATTTGTTAAGTTAAATGTGTTTGCCATCACAGACAAAAAAGGGTGTCACGTCAACTACCCACATAGAGAAAGGAAAGGTATAAATGGAGAAAGGGTAGGCAGGAGGGCTAGTGTCTGTGATGCATCCCGTGCCTTGGCAGTCTTCTCTGCTGCCTGTCTGCTTACCCCGTAAAGAGTGCACACCAGTGACCCTGAGTAATAGCCAGCGCACCTGTTACCTCATAAATACACCCTGATGGGGTAACAGAGGGAGGTAAGAAAAGAGGCAAGAGGGCACAGAACTCCTCCACAGCGTTTATCCCGGGAGAGAGGCTTGATAAATCAGGAGAGGAAGAGGAGAAACTGCAGGAGAGGCGACAGGTGGAGAAAGGTGTGGGAGAGGTGGAGGATTGAAGCAGGAGAGGGAGAGGAAGAGCGAGAGGGGAGGAAGTAGAGGGTGGGAAAAGAAGAGGATGAGGAGAGGCGATAAAGAGAGGAGAAAAAGGACCATGCAGGAACTTTTCAAAGACAAATCATTTAAAGTCATTTAAAAACTCACGCCTCTGATTCAGAATGTCAAAGTTTAGCATTCGACGGAGACAAAACATAATCTAAATCTGACCCGAACTACAACACTCAATCATGAATGATTAATACAGAAGGATTATTTAAATGTAATGACTGCCTCAGGATCAGAAACTGAAGGACGCAGCGACCGCTGACATCTCTGATGACATAACTCCACACCACCCGTAGCATGCCAACTAGAATCATGGACGCCATCGAATCCCCACAAGATTGCATTTTTACTGCATAATAAAACATATATGAAATTCCAAATTCCTTTCCCTTGAAGCTTTTTCACTGCTTTGACATTTCAGTGCCGACCAAATCTTATATCTAGGCTTGAAAAACATAGAATAACCATCAACTGAATCAGCCCAACCAGGTGTGAAAAAATGATGCAAAGTAAGAATGCTTTCAAAGATAGACATGTTAATAGATTATATTTATCAATGAACTAAATGCAAAGTGAGTGAACAGAAGAAAAGTCTACATCAAATTCATATTTGTTGTGACCACCGTTTGTCTTCAAAACAGCATCAATTCTGGTAGGTACACTTGCACAAAGTAGGCATATAGTCAGGTGTATGATTAAACAATTATACCAAACAGGTGCTAATGATCATCAATTCAATAAGTACGTAGGTTGAAACACATATCATTAACTGAAACAGAAACAGCTGTGTAGGAGGAATACAACTGGGTGAGGTACAGCCAAACTTAGCTAACAAGGGGAGGTTTCTGAAGACCGTTTACTGTCAAAAGACTGAGCACAGCAACAAGACACAAGGTAGTTATACTGCATCAGCAAGGTCTCTCCCAGGCAGACATTTCAAGGCAGACAGGGGTTTCCAGATGTGCTGTCGAAGCTCTTTTGAAGAAGCACAAAGAAACAGGCAACGTTGAGGACCGTAGACGCAGTGGTCGGCCAAGGAAACTTAATGCAGCAGATGAAAGACACTTCATGCTTACTTCCCTTCTCAATAGGAAGATGTCCATCAGTGCCATCAGCTCAGAATTGTTAGAAAACAGTGGGACCCTGGTACACCCATCTACTGTCCGGAGAAGTCTGATCAAAAGTGGCCTTCATGGAAGACTTGCGGCCAAAAATCCATACAGTACCTCCGATGTGGAAACAAGTTCAAGCGACTCAACTATGCACCAAAACACAGGAACTGGGGTGCAGAAAAATGGCAGCAGGTGCTCTGGACTGATGAGTCAAAATTAAGAATATTTGTCTGTAGCAGAAGGCAGTTTGTTCGCCGAAGGGCTGGAGAGCGGTAGACAAATGAGTGTCTGCAGGCAACAGTGAAGCATGGTGGAGGTTCCTTGCAAGTTTGGGGCTGCATTTCTGCAAATGGAGCTGGGGATTTGGTCAGAATTAATGGTCTCCTCAATGCTGAGAAGTACAGGCAGATACTTGTGCATCATTCAATACCATCAGGGAGGCATCTGATTGACCCCAAATGTATTCTGCAGCATGACAACGACCCCAAACGAAAGTCATTAAGAACTATCTTCAGCATAAAGAAGAACAAGGAGTCCTGGAAGTGATAGTACGGCCCCCACAGAGCCCTGATCTCAAAATCATCGAGTCTGTCTGGGATTACATGAGAGAGAAGCACCTGAGGCTGCCTAAATCCACAGACGAACTGTGGTTAGTTCTCCAAGATGTTTGGGCCAACCTACCTACCAACCAATTGATGCTGTTTTGAAGGCAAAGGGTGGACACACCAAATATTGATTTAATGTAGATTTTTCTTCTGTTCGCTCACTTTGCATTTTGTTAATTGATAAATATAGTCTATTAACATGTCTATTTTTGAAAGCATTCTTACTTTACAGCATTTTTTCACACCAGCCTAAAACTTTTGCGCAGTACTGCATATATACACCAGGAAGCTTGTGCAAATGTAGAACCAACCAGATGTATTCTATTGCCCACCTTCCAGTCACAGTTCCTCAAAGGCAGGACAGGGGAGTAAGTGGAGGACAGGAGGAAGAGGACAGGATGTGATAGACAGGTACTGATAATATATAGACTGTATATACACTACATGGCCAAAAGTATGTGGACCCTCCATCAAATTAGTGGATTCGGCTATTTCAGCCACACCCGTTGCTGACAGGTGTATAAAATTGAGCACACAGCCATGCAATCTCCATAGACAAACATTGGCAGTAGAATGGCCCGTACTGAAGAGCTCAGTGACTTTCAACGTGGCACTGTCATAGGATGCCACATTTCCAACAAGTCAGTTCGTCACATTTCTGACCTGCTAGTGCTGTTATTGTGAAGTGGAAAAATCTCGGAGCAACAACGGCTCAGCCGCGAAGTCGTAGGCCACACAAGCTCAGAATGGGACTGCAGAGAGCTGAAGCGCCACTGCCGAGTGCGTCTGTCCTCGGTTGCAAAACTCACTATAGAGTTCCAAACTGTCTCTGGAAGCAACGTCAGCACAAGAACTGTTCTTCAGGAGCTTCATGAAAAGGGTTTCCATGGGCAAGTAGCCGCACACAGGCCTGATCCCTATGCGCAATGCCAAGCGTCGGCTGGAGCGGTGTAAAGCTCGCCACCATTGGACTCTGGAACAGTGGAAATGCGTTCTCTGGACTGATGATTCACGCTTCACCATCTGGCAGTCCGACGGATGGATCTGGGTTTGGCGGATGAGAGGAGAACGCTACCTGCCCCAATGCATAGTGCCAACTGTAAAGTTTGATGGAGGAGGAATAATGGTCTGCAGCTATTTTCATGGTTTGGGCTAGGCACCTTAGTTCCAGTGAAGGGAAATCTTAATGCTACAGCATACAATGACATTCTAGACGATTCTATGCTTCCATCTTTGAAAGCCTTCCCAGAAGATTGGAGGCTGTTATAGCAGCAAAGTGGGGACCAACTCCATATTAATGCCCATAATTTTGGAATGAGAGATGTTCGACGAGCAGGTGTCCACATACCTTTGGTCAAGTAGTGTAGTTGACTAGGGCAGATCTAGCAGGGCAGACATTTGACAAACTGACTTGTTGGAAAGGTGGCATCCTATGAAGGTGCCACGTTGAAAGTCACTGAGGTCTTCAGTAAGTCCATTCTACTTCCAAGATTTGTCTATGGAGATTGCATGGCTGTGTGCTCTATTTTATACACCTGTAAGCAAAGGATGTGGCTGAAATAGTCGAATCCACTAATTTGAAGGGGTGTCCACATACTTTTGTATATACAGTATAAATAGATATACAAATTCCTTTTGAAAGACTAATAAAAGGCCTATAATTTATCATGATATGCCAGAGCTATAAGGTAGATCTCCATATGCATGTTGTGATTTATGGTGTACGACTTGTGACCTTTTCAAGTCGATGCAAAGTAAATTTCCCGTATACTGTCTAAATGCCCTGTCTAAGGCAATTTGGACATCACCTCTCAAAGATATCTGCTGCATAGATTAAACTTCATAGTATATCTGATAAGACAGAAAGATAAACTATCCCACACCTTTCTCTCTCCCTGTTTGTCAATATGTCTCTCTCATCCTGTCTTCGCAACTTCCAGTCTCCTCTCCTCCCCTCTGTCAGTCTCCCGTGTCCTCTCAATCCCCTTCCACTCCACCCTTATATTATACCAACCCCATGACAGGAGTGAAGTGGTAACATGGAGGGTGGTGGTAGTATGATGCAGTGTAATTTCTCTCTCTGACTGTACACAGTACTGTACACACTTCCGAGGTGGAAAGTATGGTGAGATTGGCACTGCGGGGCAGAGGCTGTGTGAAATTGTTTCATTACTGTTCCACGACGGCTCTCATCCCTATTCCCTTCCCAACCCAGCAGCCCAGCCACACACACACACACACACACACACACTCAATTCTCTGGCAACAGCTCTGGTGGACGTTCGTGTAGTCACCATGCCAATATACTAGAGAAATGAACATTCAATTCTCTGGCAACAGCTCTGGTGGACATTTGTGCAGTCAGCATGCCAATTGCATGCTCACTCAAAACTTGAGACATCTGTGGCATTGCGTTGTGTGACAAAACTGCACATTTTAGAGTGGTCATTTATTGTCCCCAGTACAAGGTGCACCTGTGTAATGATCATGCTGTTTAATCAGCTTCTTGATATGCCACACCTGTCAGGTGGATGGAATATCTTGGCAAAGGAGAAATGCTCACTAACAGGGATGTAAACAAATATGTGCATATGAAAAATGTCTTCAATCTTTAATTTCAGCTCATGAAACATGTTTATATTTTTGTTCAATACACACACACACACACACACACACACACACACACACACACACACACACACACACACACACACACACACACACACACACACACACACACACACACACACACACACACACGTATATACAGTATATATACTACCATTCAAATGTTTGGGGTCACTTAGAAATTTCCTTGTTTTTGAAAGAAAAGCAAATTTTTTGTCCATTAAAATAACATCAAATTCATCAGAAATACATTGTAGACATTGTTAATGTTGTAAATGACTTTTGTTGCTGGAAACGGCAGATTTTTTATGGAATATCTACATAGGCGTACAGAGGCCCATTATCAGCAACCATCACTCCTGTGTTCCAATGGTTAGTCATTTTAAAGGGCTAATTGATCATTAGAAAACCCTTTTGCAATTATGTTAGCACAGCTGAAAACTGTTGTTCTGATTAAAGAAGCAATAAAACTGGCCTTCTTTAGACCAGTTGAGTATCTGGAGCATCAGCATTTGTGGGTTCGATTACAGGCTCAAAATGGCCAGAAACAAAATACTTTCTTCAAAAACAAAGACTCGTCAGTCTATTCTTGTTCTGAGAAATGATGGCTATTACATGCAAGAAATTGCCTAGAAACTGAAGATCTTGTACAACGATGTGTACTACTCCCTTCACAGAACAGCGCAAACTGGCTCTAACCAGAATAGAAAGAGGAGTGGGAGGCCCCGGTGCACAACTGAGCAATAGGACAAGTACATTAGTGTCTAGTTTGAGAAACAGAAACAGAAACAAACTGGGAGCTTTATTAAATAGTACCCGCAAAACACCAGTATATATTTGAGGTTGGGTGATTGTGGAGGCCACGTCATCTGATGCAGCACTCCATCACACTCCTTTGTCAATTAGCCCCTACGCAGCCTGGAGTTGGGTTTTGGGTCATTGTCCAGTTAAAAAACGAATTACAATCCCACTAAGCCCAAACCAGATGGGATGGCGTATCGCTGCAGAATGCTGTGGTAGTCATGCTGGTTAAGTGTGCCTTGAATTCTAAATAAATCACAGACAGTGTCACCAGCAAAGCACCCCGACACCGTCATACCTCCTCCTCCATGCTTCATGGTGGGAACCACACATGCGGATATCATCTGTTCACCTGCTCTGCGTCTCACAAAGACAAGGGGGTTGGGACTAAAAATCTCAAATTTGGACTCATCAGACCAAAGGACAGATTTCCACTGGTCTAATGTCTATTGCTTGTGTTTCTTGGCCCAAGCAAGTCTCTTCTTATTGGTGTCCTTTAGTAGTGTTTTCTTTGCAGCAATTTGACCATGAAGGCCTGATTCACGCAATCTCCTATGAACAGTTGATGTTGAGATGTGTCTGTTATTGAACTCTGTGAAGCATTTATTTGGGCTGCAATTTCTGAGGCTGGTAACTAACCACTGCACTTGAATACATTTTAAAAGTTCTTTACATTTTCCGCATTGACTGACCTTCATGTCTTAAAGTAATGATGGACTGTCGTTTCTCTTTGCTTATTTGAGCGGTTATTAACATAATATGGACTTGGTCTTTTACCAAATAGGGTTTTCTTCTGTTACCACCCCTACCTTGTGACAGCACAACTGATTGGCTCAAACATATTAAGAAGGAAAGAAATTACACAAATGAACTATTAACATGGCACACCTGTTAATTGAAAAGCATTCCAGGTGACTACCTCATGAAGCTGGTTGAGAGAATGCCAAGAGTGTACAAAGCTGTCATCAAGGCAAAGGGTGGCTACTTTGAAGAATCTCTAATACTTTTTGGTTACTACATGATTCCATGTGTTATTCCATAGTTTTAATGTCTTCACAATTATTCTACAATGTAGAAAATAGTAAAAAATAAAGAAAAAACCTGGAATGAGTAGGTGTGTCCAAACTTTTGACTGGTACTGTAAAAATAATTTTTACGGTATTGAAAATCATACCGTCGGTATTTCGAAATACCTCGGTTTACGGTATATTAACCAAGCCTAGAGGGTATGACTTGTCTATCTGTTGTAAATAGGAAGGAACACGCCAGATAGATACCTTACAGGGAATTTAACATTTAATGAAGACTTCTGGAGGAGGCACTTGTCCTATCAGAGAAGCCGACCTGCAGTAAGAGGTTATGTCAATGCGTTCTGTTGTTGTAGGAACACTCCTTCCTTTAGGGCTGACACCAAGACCCTTGCTTCAAAGATGTTACTTTTTTTAGGGATGGAGGGAAATGTATTTGAAATTGATGCAAAATAATGTCATATGGTTAACCACCAGACGTAGTACGTCTTGTTCTTTTCTCGATATTTCCAGACGATGCAGATTGATTATGAGAAATGTCTGTCATGTGATAACATAATCATGTCATAACATCCCCAAGGCTTCCATGACAATCTCCATCACGTCTCCGAAGGGTGAGAATAAACATTCAAAACGTCTCCGAGAAAAACGCACGTACACGCACAGCTGCAAGCGTCTCTCAGTCAGTCATGTTAACACGGACCAGAACACATATTACAACCAGATTATCATTTATATTCTGTTTATTATTGCTGTGTGTCATTTTGTTGTGCAGTGAAATCCATGGATTTCTCATTAGGGCCTGCGGCCTACGCAGTGTTTGGACCCCACCACGGGTGTCCTCTGCAGTGCCTGCTGCCTACAGAACACACACACGGCCTGCTGACTACTGAAGCAGGGACACAGAAAAACGCTTCAAGCCATTCGTTCTACACTTTTTCTTCTCGTAAGAAATGTAACTAGGGTGGAAAGACGCATGGAATAACAAGTAACCAGATGCTGGGATCGATGCACAGAAACACACACAGACACACACACTATATAAGACACCTGCTCTGCTCTGGCCCTCCCCCCTCAGCCGGCAGCAGGGGCCTGATCGCCATTATTGCAACATGGACTTGACTGAAAGAGAGACACCCACCGCACCAGCCAGCCAGGGACGTGACTGCAGGCAAGCCATGGTAAGAAAGTACCATCAGAGAGCTGTTCTCTTGAAATCACAGATTGTTACTTTAAGTATAGGCACTCTGCCTCAGCCGCCTCTTTCATAATGACACACACACACACACACACACACACTATACAAATAATAGGCTATATCCATTTGATGGAACTCCATAGAGAACGTTGCACCCTCTGAGAGCGCAGCGTGGCCCTGTGAAAGTCACACAGCCTTTCTTTAGGTTTAATTACAGTTCACACCTCCTCCCTCTCATCCTCTCTCTACTTCCTCCTCATCCCCCTTTCATATGGCATAAAGCGAGATGATGGCTTTGATTCATATGGCCTGTGGAACACTTTATCCTTTCCATCCGCTGCCATCATATCATTCGCTCCCTCCATCTAAGCCGCTCTCTCCCTTTTTATTTTTCTGATCCCACTCTCTCTCTTTTTCTGATCCATCCCACTCTCTCTCCTTCAGAGCAGGCCAAAGAATAGTCGTAGGCATGGGGGAAATGTCAAACGTGCCATGTGATCAGTCAAAAACACAACCCTTATCAATCAGATTTACTAAGACACAGATCTGTAGGCGGCATTATAGTTTCTCAATCGCGTAATTTTGGGATCTGCGCTGAAACGTATCTATAGCAGAAGAGCAATGATCAAATGCTCAAATACATTTACAGAACTGATCATTTTCTTGCCTTAGTACCTGACTTGCATATCTTAGACCTTTAAATAAATACAAACGCCATCAGTGAATACAAAAAACACGTGTTCTTTTCACAGAATATAACATTGTTTTCATCAGAAGAGAAATGGATGCAATTTTGTTCACTGTTTCTCACAATCAGTAAATACTACTGCACAAAATTCGAAATCACCCCATTTGTGTCATACCATGTACAATATATGGAAATATCTAGGCAATGGGGACTGTCTAATTGTTATGATTTTTTACAATATTGAGGACATGCAAAGAGACAGAGAATGAAGTTGGGTTACTCCTAAATCATCATCTCCAACATTGGGACCTTCCATTATAGAGCTTTGCTCTGCTGTGGATTCATTCATATCAGTTTTTCTATGCACTAATGGAAAGTCTACAAAACAATGTTCAAACCAGCTTTTGTACTGAATACATGGAAGAGGATTGTGATGATAACAATTAATGAATTCTTCACAAGTGCAAAAATGTTTATCATGTATAATATTAGATTTGGTGTGTAGGAAATTGTTTGGTGAAATATGCATAAAAGCAGAGTAATTGCCCATAATTCTGCACCTTTGGATAGTTGTACTTCCAATTTTAATCATCATGATTGTCACGCCCTGACCATAGTTTGCTTTGTATGTTTCTATGTTTTGTTTGGTCAGGGTGTGATGTGAGTGGGCATTCTATGTTGTATGTCTAGTTTGTCTGTTTCTATGTGTTTGGCCTGATATGGTTCTCAATCAGAGGCAGGTGTCAGTCGTTGTCTCTGATTGGGAGCCATATTTAGGTAGCCTGTTTTGTCATTGTGGGTTGTGGGTGATTGTTCCTGTTCCTGTGTTGTTACCATACGGGGACTGTTTCGTTTTCGTTCGTTCACTTTGTTGTTTTTGTTCAGTGTTTCTATTTGCTTTATTAAAGTATGGAAACTTACCACGCTGCGCATTGGTCCTCCGATCCTTCCTACTACTCCGCCTCAGAAGAGGAGGAAGAGGAGCGTTGCAATGATTTAGTGACTGCAAAGAAAATGTACTGATCTACTGGGATTTTTTAAAGACAGACTAACTTTGTTTTGTCTGCTTGATTCAAGAGACAAGGAGGCAGTCGTGTTCTTTTGATTCATCTATTTGCAATTTTGACGGAATAATATAGTTTTGATGAATGTATTTATGTTGTGAAAAGGCAGCACTTTGAAAACGCATTTACTGTTTTGCAAGTTTTGAGTTCTGTGTCTTGTGAAATTGACATTGTTCCAAAAAAATGCTTGTACACGATTGAGAAAAACTGCAATACAAATTTGTAAGTCTATAACACAAGTTTATAGCATAAGTCTACAACAGAAGTCTATAACACGAATAGGGTTGACCCCAATTAGTCAAGTGGTCGATTATTTGGTCGTTAGGCTGTTGGTCGACCGATATTGTCTTAGCCGAGCAGTAACATATATATATATATATATATGTGTGTGCCCATCTCAGTGAACTAATCTATTGCGGAGGCATAGACTAAAAGCCAATTTGTGCTTGATCCGTAAATGTGGTAGGAGGCTCCATATGGAGGGTGTGACGCAATTGTGGAGCCTCCAGAGCCACGCAGTGGCTAAATCGAGCTCATCACCATGCACCGCCTACATTTTGTAACATTGCAGAGGGGTCTGTATAGCTCTGCAATGACATGATTTGTTGATGGTAGGTGGGGGTGGTACATCCTGTAAAAACACAAACTCACTTCCTTCACAACAGCTCTGCACTGCTCCACGAAGCGTGAGAAGTATGAATGTCCTGAGTTCTGCTGAGTTCATCAGCGTAAATGCTGCACGGCCAATGCAGACGTCAGATTGACCATGCAGCACCCAGATGCACAATGCACTTCTCTCTCCAGAATGCGCTCTCTCCCGCCAACTTGTGCACATTCATTGTTTCATAACTTCATTGTGTCAATTGTTTGGATTTGCTTATTAGTGTATATCAATTCCCCATAACCTATATCACCACTAGTACATTTACCGTTAATTCCTAATCTACAATGTTTTGAATCAAATCAAATTTGAGTCACAGGTGTAGACCTTACAGTGATATTCTTACTTACGAGCCCCTAACCAGCAATGCAGTTACATTTTTTTAAATAAAAGTAACAAGTAGTTAAAGAGCAACAGTAAAATAACAATAGCGAGACTATATCCAGGGAGGTACCGGTACAGAGTCAATGTGAGGGGGCCCCAGTTGGTTAGTCAATATGTCCATGTAAGTAGAGTTATTAAAGTGACTATGCATAGATGATAACAACAGAGAGTAGCAGTGGTATAAAGGGGGGGGGGGGGGGGGCAGTGCAAATAGTCTGGGTAGCCATTTGATTAGATGTTCAGGAGTTATGGCTTGGAGGTGGAAGCTGTTTAGAAGCCTCTTGGACCTAGACTTGGCGCTCCGGTACCGCTTGCCGTGCGGTAGCAGACAGAACAGTCTATGACTAGGCTGGTTGGAGTCTTTGACAATTTTTAGGGCCTTCCTCTGACACCGCCTGGTATAGAGGTGATGTACTGGGCCGTATGCACTACCCTCTGTAGTGCCTTGCGGTCGGAGGCCGAGCAGTTGCCATACCAGGCAGTGATGCAACCAGTCAGGATGCTCTCGATGGTGCAGCTGTAGAACTCTTTGAGGATCTGAGGACCCATGCCAAATCTTTTCAGTCTCCTGAGGAGGAATAGGTTTGGTCGTGCCCTCTTCACGACGGTCTTGGTGTGCTTGGACCATGTTAGTTTGTTGATGATGTGGACACCAAGGAAGTTGAAGCTCTCAACCTGCTCCACTACAGCCCCGTTGATGAGAATGGGGGCATGCTCGGTCCTCTTTTTCCTGTAGTCTACAATCATCTCCTTTGTCTTGATCACGTTGTTACTTTGGTTACGGTAATTTATTTTAATGCATTCAATATTATTATTCCAGTCTTCCAGGGCTCATTGTCAGAGTGGACACATTGTTTGCAGAGTGCACAACCTATGCTACTCTTGTGAGAAACACGTTTTTGGTTTATTTCATTCAATTTACAAGTTTTGTCAATTTAGTAATTGTCTTTTGTTTGGAGCGCTCCTGTCAATGTTGAGTAAGGATGCGCACGCATAGAAGTAGGCCTATAGACTACATGGCCTGCATACAAATGTAGGCATATAAATGTGCCCATTATGGGATCTGATAGTATTTCTGATTGGCATAACGCACCACCACTAATGACGTATGGAGCTTCTCAAAGTAATGTTTTCTTCACCTAAAAACAGCAAGCAAAGAAAGTCTGTTTTTACATCCATTGAGAATGACAATAGTTCCTCAATGTATTTGAAAAATCTTTCCAGCTCTCTCCCTTTTGATAACCACTCAGCGTGAACGGGAAAAATGTCATGCTGTGATCCAATGGAAACGTCATAAATTAAGCCTACCTGATTTCTTCTTATCAGTGCTTGACTTGGACTGAAATAGGTTCTGGTACTCATTTTGGGTGCTGGTACTGTTTATATTTAAGTGCAGGTGCTAACAATACTCAGCTCTGGTGAACTCCTGCCCAAGTCAAGCACTGCTTCTTATCCCTTGCGCAAATGGCCTACAGCTGTGTCTGTCCCGAGTTCACTGATGTGGGAAACTCAGCTCCCAGACATTTCCCAACTCTCCTGCCAGACCCAAGTTAGTAGTTGATACAATGTTTCAAGTTCATTGCAGACAGGCCATGTGTAGCCAATGTGATTTATAGGATATTTATTTTTATCAGGATATTTTCTACCTGCAGGCTCCAATGTTTTTACTTGTTGGCTATATGTAGGCTATTTTTACATAGTTGGCAATGGCAATAGAAGTTACTTTTTAGGTTTGTATCATTTTCATTTGGATAGAATTTTAATACAATGATTTTGAGATATGAAGATGTTATTAGAAATTAAATTAAATGATTCATGTAAATTTGCATATGAACACCATAACTGGCACGCAGATCGGTAGAAATTGTAAGATAAATTGGCATTCCACATGAGAAAGGTTGCCAACTCTCATGTAGCCTATTACTGGCAACTTCAGGAGAGTAATGGCAGAATCTGCTTAACTTCTCTAGGATAGGGGGCAGCAAATTCACTATTGGATAAATAGCGTGCCCAATTTCAACTTCCTTCTACTCATCCCCAGAATATAAGATATGCATATTATTAGTAGATTTGGATAGAAAACACTCTGAAGTTTCTAAAACTGTTTGAATCATGTCTGTAAGTATAACAGAACTTATGTAGCAGGCAAAACCCAGAGGATTAACCATTAATTTTTTAATTTTTTTAAGTCACTGTCTGTTCAATGTGTTTTCATTGGAATACTGGATTTCTAATCACCCTGTTTTCAGTTCCTACCGCTTCCACTGGATGTCACCACTCTTTGGAAATAGGTTGAGGTTATTCCTTTGTGCAATGAAGAAGTGAGGCCACCTGGAAACAGTGTAACGTCATGTGTACTGTTTGAGAGTTGCGCAAGACTAGAAAAGTAGCGTTAGTTTGTTGATCTCCTGTATTAAAAACAGATAGACCCGTCTTCAATTTGATCGATTATTAACGTTTACAAATACCTTAAGTTGTATTACAAAAGTACTTTGAAATGTTTTGGCAAAGTTTAGAGGTCATTTCTGAGATATTTTGTAGTGACTTTGCGCAAATTGGAAGCTGTTTTTTTCTGGATCAACCGGGCCAAATAAATGGACAATTTGGATATATATGGACGGAATTAATCGAACAAAAGGACCATTTGTGATGTTTATGGGACATATTGGAGTGCCAACAAAAGAATCTCGTCAAAGGTAAGGCATGATTTATATTTTATTTCTGCGTTTTGTGTCGTGCCTGCAGTGTTGAAATATGCTACACTCTCTTTGTTTACTGTTGTGCTATCATCAGATAATAGCATCTTATGCTTTCGCCGAAAAGCCTTTTTGAAATCTGACATGGTGGCTGGATTCACAACGAGTGTAGCTTTAATTTGGTATCTTACATGTGTGATTTAATGAAAGTTTGATTTTATAGCATTTTTTTGAATTTGGCACTCTACATTTTCCCTGGCTATTGGCCAAGTGGGACGGTAGCGTCCCACATATCCTAGAGAAGTTAAGCCAGCAAGAGCAGGAGGAGAAACGTTGGGTCAGGTTTTTTCTTCTGGTTATCTAGATCTCTGGCGCCTTCTTGAGGCATTTGTCTTATTTCATCAAACCTTAAAACTTCTTGTCAATAGGGGGAGCTGTTAGCACTATTTTTTTCTTGGTGTTCCCAAATTAAACTGCCTCGTACTCAATTCTTGCTCGTACAATATGCATATTATTATTACTATTGGATAGAAAACACTCTCTAGTTTCTAAAACCGTTTGAATTATGTCTGTAAGTGAAACAGAACTCGACTTAGAGCAATTTCCCTATGTGGAGTTGAGAATGCAGATTTTTCCAAACCTGTTCCCAGACCTGTGTATAACTTTGCCTGTCTTCTATTGGTTGAGATGCATACGCCTTCCCCACTGCATACGCCTTCCCCTGGGTGTCAGCGAATAGAGGGCCTTGAAATGGAGTCTCTACGCAGAGCCGAAAGTCTATAAATTGATTGGAATCGATGTGTCCCTCCTTTTGGATCTTCGCACTGACGCAGAGAGGGTCTTGGCATGTCGTTTTAGAAGCTCTGGTTTTAGCTCCTAGATATATCCGGCTCTGTTTTTATTCGATATAGGCTTTAAAGACATCATAATCTTGTTATTTTAAACCGACTTATATCAGTTTATGTCAGTATATTGCGATTTTCGGGCATTTCATTTTCTGACGTTGTATTGAGTTGGGTATCTCTCTCTCGCATGCCATTGTGTACTGCTAATTGCAACGTGGAAGGAAACATTCTCCAACCCAGCAACGATTCTTTTGGCCAAATGACACCTTTCCCAAGATTCTGATGGGAGTTCAGCTAATAGTAAGAACTATTTATGCTGATAATTCGTTGTTCTGTTGAAAAAGTAAAATGCATAAGACGCCATTATTTGCCGTGTAGCCTTGCGTTATCGCACCCTGTATTGCACCCTGTATTGCACAGTAAGGTTAATTTTAAAAATGTAATTCAGCGATTGCATTAAGAACTAATTTGTCTTTCAATTGCTGTCCAACCTGTATTTTTTTAGTCAAGTTTATGAATAGTTTTCGATAAGAATAGGTGTCTTTCCAAGATGGCGCCGGACAGATTGCTTGAGTATTTGGACACTATTTTCATTGTATAAGCACGATTTGTGCCGCTAAATATGCACATTTTCGAACAAACTCTATATGCATTGTGTAATATGATGTTACAGGACTGTCATCTGAAGAATTCTGAGAAGTTTAGTGAAAATTAATATATTTTGGTGGTGAATACGTTATCGCTATGTTTGGCTGGAATCAATGCTGTTGTGTGGTTTGCTACTGTGCTAAGCTAATATAACGCTATATTGTGTTTTCGCTGTAAAACACTTAGAAAATCTGAAATATTGTCTGGATTCACAAGATCTGTGTTTTTCAATTGCTGTACGCTGTGTATTTTTAAGAAATGTTTTATGATGAGTAATTAGGTAATACACGTTGCTCTCTGTAGTTATTCTAGTCGAGTTGTGATGGTGGCTGCAATGGTAAACTATGATTTATACCTGAAATATGCACATTTTTCTAACAAAACCTATGCTATACAATAAATATGTTATCAGACTGTCATCTGATGAGGTTGTTTCTTGGTTAGTGGCTATTTATATCTTTATTTGGTCGAATTTGTGATAGCTGCTGATGGAGTAAGAAAAATGGTGGAGTATGGGAGTGGTGTCTTTTGCTAACGTGGTTAGCTAATAGATTTACATATTGTGTCTTCCCTGTAAAACATTTTAAAAATCAGAAATGATGGCTTGATTACCAAGATGTGTATCTTTCATCTGGTGTCTTGGACTTGTGATTTAATGATATTTAGATGCTACTATTTACTTGTGACGCTATGCTAGCCTATGCTAGTCAGCTTTTTTACTGGTGGGGGTGCTCCCGGACCCGGGTTTCTGAGGAAGTAGAGGTTAAGCTTTAAGCATCAGACAAGCTCAATGCATATAGTTGATTTTATTAAAACACATAGGGTGTGTCTATATATGGCAAAATACACGTTTAAAAATTGGTTGAAAGAACAGACGATCAGTTGACCAAGTTTTTTTTCTTCCTCGGGGACAGCCCTAATCTCAAATACACAAGTCTATATGACAACTCTATAACACTAGCCATGGAAGTGTTGTCTAGTCAGTAACAATAAACCTCAAGGTTTTGCATATTAGGTCCTGACCCATTTTTCTGGCCTCTGAAGACTTCTGGAAGTGAAAACAGCTTTTTAAGATGGCCGACATTAAAAGGCCTACCCAGGAGAGACATATATTCATTTCAGGTAGCATAATTGCATATCCAAATACTTGACATGATTGTGCTAAATTCCTTTAATGTACCTTTTAGTACTGGTTAATTCTGGCACTTTGGGAAATTATAATAATGAAAATTGGTGTGAAAGAGATATTTGAGGTACTTTCGTTTAGCAGAAAGCTTCCTCTCCTCATCCCAACGGGAGTGCTGAATTGCGTCCTGGAAAAAAACACGGGGGAAATCATTTCCTGTTATCGTCATCACACATTTTCACACATTTATATTCATTTAAACAAGTATGGAAATGTCCTTACTTTCCGCCTGTGCCTCTTGCTCTCTTGAATACACACAAACACCCTTATACATAATGTATAAATATATACAATTACATAAGTAAATAGTATATTCATATACACCCGAGAATCCGCTTTACAATCTGTCCTACTTTGCATTCAATAAGTACTAAACGTTCTCTGTTTGTCCCTGACAATGTAAACAAAAAGTTCAAACCATGACATTTCACAGACAGCATGTCCAATCTAAAACATGCTGCACTTTGACAACTGCAGCCTCACAGACCAACTTTGACAAAACATTAGACCCAAAGCTCACAGAGTCAAAGGTCACAAAGTCAAAGGTCACAAAGACCCTTGAGGTCAAACAGCCCAAAGGCCAGTGTCAGGCTTCAGAACATGTGGAATATTAATAATAAATACCACACACACACACACACACACAAGCACACACGCACACACACATACATATATATATAACCACAGTGCCACAGCAGGCTCTGACACCTACTCAAAAGAGCTGCCTCTTTGACACCTACACAATACAGATACTATGACCACAACACCACAGGCACAATGTCAGCTCTGCCCCTCTGTGGTGCCGTACGGTCAGGATTCAATGTACACCCATGCCTGGATGCTGGATCTAGTACATTTAAAGAGTCCGTATGCTGATAATGACATCATTAAAGACATAATGATTTAAGGACGGGCATAGAGACTCAGAGAAACAGATCTGAGCTCTGAGCCTATTGGATCACAGGGAATGAGGTAAAGAGAATTGACCAATGGAGAGAAAGATGAAAGAATTACAACACAGACAAGAGGCTGTGCTGTGCACGGTAATGCTGGTGCCAGCATGGAGGAAATGCTCCAGTCCAATGGCTGGCCATCTGGGCATGGTGGGCAGGGTAAGAGGGCATGGGGGACTCCTGAGTGGTGGGCAGAGCTTCAGTCATCAGTCATACAGACAGGACAGCATGGGGAGCCAATGAGCCTGAAGCGTGTGTGTGTGCATGCCTGCGTGTGTGTGCATATACATGTGCATTCCTCCCTACCTGTCTGTCTGTCTGCTCCCTGTCTGCCTGCCATCCTGCATAAACGTACCCATCCAACCATTTATCTTTATAGTGTTAACCAAGACATGAAACTTTACGACAAAATAATATCTTGGTACTATCCGTTATGACACTTAGGCCTCCATCCAGATAGTCCAGATAATATTTGAATGCTCCTGATCTATCCCACCCAGCACCATACACTCTGGGTCTGCTGGGTCACAGTGCAGAAGCATCAGCTTTTTCCTCACTTGGCACAATTTGGCATCTGGCCTCAACAGACAAACACACACTAAAGAGATCTATCTATCTATACATCCAAGAGCCAGAGATAGAATTCAAATACAAGGAACTAAAAATGTAAAATAAAGGACAGACATATAGACACACATGCACTCTCTCACACACACACATACAAACTGTGGGTGTTAGTCTATTTGCTGAGCTGAACTGTGCCTCCTCAAGGTCAGTCAGGTGGTGGGCATGATGCCTACTCCAGGTCTTCAGTGGGCACTGGGTGAGCAGATGGGGATATCAGATTCACACACACACACACACACACACACACACACACACACACACACACACACACACACACACACACACACACACACACACACACACACACAGTCAGGTAACTGGCATGGTGCCTACTCCAGGGTGAGCAGGTACCAGGTGGGGGAGATCAGTGCGTTCATATGTCTCCCGTTGGAAAGGTGGGAAGTCGTGTCACGTCAGGGGCACCCAGCGGAACCCTGTCACCTCCAAGAGGACACACACACACACACTCGTTAGCACCCTCAGTCACCCTCTGCTGGAAATGAACACACACACACACACACACACACACACACACACACACACACACACCTGGTAATTAGCATCTTCAACCTCTGTTGGAGATTAAATCAGGTAGACTCTGACCATGGAGATGAGAGGACCAGAGAGAGGACCACAGAGGACCTTACAGCAGAGGGCACTGGACAGATGGACGAGGCCATGCTAGGGTGTCTGGAGCTGGACAGGAACCTCCTTTTAGTCCTCAGTGTCAGCCTCAGCCTGGCCACTAACACGTGCACACGCAGACAGGCATGAGCACACACACTCAGTCACTCAAAGCCCAGCAGAGCGCTCATGGATGCTAATGACCAACAGGCTTTCTATGTAAAACAGACAGAGGAAAGGGAACCAAGGCTACTGATCCACAGAGAAGAGTAGGGATAGGGGGAGAGAGGGAGAGAGGGAGAGAGAACGAAGACCACAGATCCACAGAGGAAGAGGATGACGGGAAGGGAGGGAACGGGATGGAGGGAGAAAGGCAAGAATGGCTGTCAATGTTCTCTTGATCTTAGTTTTCCCACCAGTAACTCCCTCATTCCGTGCCTTATTCCAGACACGCTAGGCCCCTTTTAACCAAAGGACCAAGTCAAATAATGTATCGTCTCTCTTTTCACACTAAGAACACATTACTCTTTCCATCGTTTTTCTTAGACTCCATTCCACTATCACTGCTCTCCTACTTTCTCTATCTCCCTTCCTCTTCCCGTCTTCTTCTCTCTCTGCAGCACACTCTCTCTCTCATCTCTCGGAGTGATAATTGGAATTTCGGGCGAGAAACCAACCAATCGGGAGGGAGGGAAGGAAGGAAGGGGGGGGGGGGGGAAGAGGGAGTGAGAGCCAGACAGGAGCCAGAAGAGAAACAAATATCCTTGGAGGAGTGTAGCGTTTGATAATCTTAGAGTGTAATGAAAAGAGCATTAGCTACTGGTCTCCTGAGACCTAATCAGCCAAACATCCTGCTGTGGTTTCTCACACACACATACACGCACGCACAAACATACACACTCTCAACAGAAGCTGGCTGGCCGTGTCGTTGGCTACATTCAAAAGCAATGGGTGTTCTATTCATAGTGAGACACATAGCAAGGGACTTGGGACTAGGTATTGAGGTATTTGAGGTATTTGTGGGCTATACTCGGCCTTGTCTCAGGATGGTAAGTTGCTGGTTGAAGATATCCCTCTAGTGGTGTGGGGGCTGTTCTTTGGCAAAGTGGGTGGGGTTATATCCTGCCTGTTTGGCCCTGTCCGGGGGTATCATCGGATGGGGCCACAGTGTCTCCTGACCCCTCCTGTCTCAGCCTCCAGTATTTATGCTGCAGTAGTTTATGTGTCGGGGGGCTAGGGTCAGTCTGTTATATCTGGAGTATTTCTCCTGTCTTATCCGGTGTCCTGTGTGAATTTAAGTATGCTCTCTCTAATTCTCTCTTTCTCTCTCTCTCTCTCTCTTTCTTTCTTTCTTTCTCTCTCGGAGGACCTGAGCCCTAGGACCATGCCTCAGGACTACCTGGCATGATGACTCCTTGCTGTCCCCAGTCCACCTGGCTGTGCTGCTGCTCCAGTTTCAACTGTTCTGCCTGCGGCTATGGAACGCTGACCTGTTCACCGGACGTGCTACCTGTCCCAGACGTGCTGTTTTCAACTCTCTAGAGACTGCAGGTAGAGATACTCTCTGTCACGCCCTGACCTTAGAGAGCCTTTTTATGTCTCTATCTGGTTTGGTCAGGGTATGATTGGGGTGGGCATTCTATGTTTTGTTTTCTATGATTTTGTATTTCTATGTTTTGGCCGGATATGGTTCTCAATCAGGGACAGCTGTCTATCGTTGTCTCTGATTGGGAACCATACTTAGGTATCCCTTTTTCCCTCCTTTCGTTGTGGGTAGTTAACTTTGTTTGTGGCACATAGCCCTTAAGCTTCACAGCCGTTTTACATTGTTTATTGTTTTTGTTGGCGTCATTTCAAATAAAAGAAAATGTACGCTCACGACGCTGCACCTTGGTCTCCTTCCGACGACGGCCATGACACTCTCAATGATCGGCTATGAAAAGCCAACTGACATTTACTCCTGAAGTGCTGACTTGTTGCATCCTCGACAACTACTGTGATTATTATTATTTGACCATGCTGGTCAATTATGAACATTTGAACATCTTGGCCATGTTCTGTTATAATCTCCACCCGGCACAGCCAGAAGAGGACTGGCCACCCCTCATAGCCTGGTTCCTCTCTAGGTTTCTTCCTAGGTTTTGGCCTTTCTAGGGAGTTTTTCCTAGCCACCGTGCTTCTACACCTGCATTGCTTGCTGTTTGGGGTTTTAGGCTGGGTTTCTGTACAGCACTTTGATATATCAGTAAGAAGGGCTATATAAATACATTTGATTTGATTTGAAAAGAGAAGAAGAGACCAAACATTGGTTTCTGATTGATTAGGATAACATAGCACACCTCCCAGCTACAAATCTTTTAGACAAGACATTAGATATCTGGGTTGAGGGATTTCCATTTTTCTTCTAAATAAATAGCCAATAACAGAAAACTCAGCGTTCCCGAGCAGGATACAAACATTAGCTCCAGCCTCTCCACTCTCTTTCCTCTTTTCATACGCAGAATAAATATTATTTATTTTTATATGGAATGGATCCTTTCTTTTCCTTTAGATTGTTTTCAGAAAGCAATCCTGTGGTTGGTTCTCTTTGCCATAGGCTTCAGTTAAATTAAATGTTGTGAAGATACTTCAGAGTCAGCGAGAGAGAGAAAGGATGCAAACAGAGCGGGTGAGGTTGCGCTTCAAAGTATTCATGAACACACACACACACACACACGGAACAGCCCCAACTAATCAAGTCCATGCTGTGGTTAAGTAGCAGATAGAATCATTCAGCCCCTGTGGCAAAAACACTCATCAGATAAACTATATCACACTGGACATTGGCTATAAACGCTGGATAATTTTCAATAAGGATATTGGTTCTGTCCTCCTCACCTACATAGCTCAGTTAACCATCTGTGCTGTCAAGGACGTGATTGGCTGCACCAGTGTCTCAATCAGGAAATGGAGTGAAGTGGAGTGGAGTGGAGCAAACAGAGTGGAGAGAGATGATAATCAAGAGAAGAGAGTGAAGAGAGATTTGATAATCATGCGTGGAGACTTGACAGAGACTAGGTTCCTTTGCTACGCCGTAGTGAGGAAAATAGCTGCACATTCCGGCAGACTCTGAGGTATGTGTGTGTGTGTGTGTGTGTGTGTGTGTGTGTGTGTGTGTGTGTGTGTGTGTGTGTGTGTGTGTGTGTGTGTGTGTGTGTGTGTGTGTGTGTGTGTGTGTGTGTGTGTATGCCTGCGTGAGTGTTCTCACCATCTAGGGAGCGAAAAGCTAACTCAAAGAGCAAAGCTATCGTCACAGCGAATTTAACATAAATTTACCACTTCTACACCTGACAGCAACCAACTACATAGAACCCTATTCTGGATTTAGGTATAACAAGGCAGTAGTTTAATAGAGAGTGGGAGAGGGTAGAAACAGAGCACACTAATTTAATTTACCACTCACATCTGACCGCAACCAACACCACAGGACACTATTCTAGCCTCAGAAAATGAGAGAGCGAGAGAGAGAGAGAGAGAGAGAGAGAGAGAGAGAGAGAGAGAGAGAGAGAGAGAGAGAGAGAGAGAGAGAGCGAGAGAGGGTTGCTATCACAGACAGAGGATCACAGGAACGCTGTCAAGTGGGTTGAAGTGAATAACTGTCTGGGTAAGGGGAAGGAGGAGAAGTCTGAGAGGAGAGGACGTGTGGAAGTGACAATCAGTGTCAGAAGAAGCAGAGACACTGAATGCTTCTTGCCCTCGCACTCCTTTCTTTTATCCATTTTCTTGCTTTCCTTTTTCAACCTCCTCCTAGTAGCGGCTCTACTCTGCCCCTAGTGGTGGAGAGGCCTCTCAATACATCAAGCTCATTAACAGTGCATTCCGTTGAATTTAAAAGGTAATTAACAGTATTTGGAAGAAGAAAGAATAACTCCTAGTCTGAGAAAACACAGGTGTTACACTCTCAGACTAGATTCTTAGGCTCACATTGCATCTGCTGTGGGAGAGAGAGGAGAGGGAGAGGAAGAGAGAGAGAGAGGGGTAGGATAGAGAAGGATATAGATGGAGGAGAGGTGAGGAAGAGAGAGAGGTGGGATATAGAGAAGAGTGAGAGGAAGAGAGAGGTAGGATAGAAAGGTAGGATAGAGGTAGGATAGAGAGGTAGGAGAGGGAGAGAGAGGTAGAATGGAGCGGAACAGAGAGAGGTAGGATAGAGAAGGATGAAGAGAGAGAGAGAGAGACACTGCAGCAGATATTGCATACTTCAGTGACTAGGGAAAAGGGAAACAGGTGGGCTGGGCTCATCGTTCAGCCCCCCTCTCTGCTTCCCAAAACGGTCCTAATTGTCGTCATTTACCCCCCACCTCCACCCAAACCCCTGTAGGAGCCCCCCGACAGGAGGAAAATTACCCCCGTCCCTGTCACACACATACACAGCCGTCACCAACTGTAAGTCACCAGAGTCTAGATGGCCCCCCCAGGGCACTCGTCAAACAGAGGCTCATCACGATGTAAATGAAAGAGAAATTACAGGAAAGAGGGGGAGAGAGAGGAGGAGTACTACTACTTTAGAAACGCTTCAGAGGAAGTGATGAAATTCAGGGTGTTTTTCTTGCAAGTAAGTGTCACACACTCACATACACACCTCTAGACACACACACACACCTTTGTAACGCACCCTCGCACACATCTTTGTGTACTCAACATAATGTCATCTGCATGGAATTGAAGGAAAATATGAAGAGGAGAGAGTGGTGATTCCCTAAAGGCTGGATGGAGGAAATCAAATGGGCGTTTGATGTATTCACTGACTTTTATGGAAATACATTTGTTAGGGTACTCACACACCTGCACGCTTCGCCACATGCACCTGCACACCTATATTTGCAGAACCTCACACACATGTTGGCAAACACAAACACTCACCCGGACATGCACACACACTCCCATACCTAATGCCTACACCAGTTCTGATGATAGTTGTCTTTGGAGATGGTTCTGAGTCACAGAGTAGTGCTTTGCCTTGCTGGCTAAAACATCACAACGAAGACCATCTACATTTACCCAGCTGGCTAAAACATCACAAAGAAGACCATCTACATTTACCCAGCTGGCTAAAACATCACAACGAAGACCATCTACATTTACCCAGCTGGCTAAAACATCACAAAGAAGACCATCTACATTTACCCTGCTGGCTAAAACATCTACATTTACCCTGCAGGCTAAAACATCACAACGAAGACCATCTACATTTACCCAGCTGGCTAAAATATCACAAAGAAGACCATCTACATTTACCCTGCTGGCTAAAACATCACAAAGAAGACCATCTACATTTACCCTGCTGGCTAAAACATCTACATTTACCCTGCAGGCTAAAACATCACAACGAAGCCCATCTACATTTACCCAGCTGGCTAAAACATCACAAAGAAGACCATCTACATTTACCCAGCTGGCTAAAACATCACAACGAAGACCATCTACATTTACCCAGCTGGCTAAAACATCACAAAGAAGACCATCTACATTTACCCAGCTGGCTAAAACATCACAAAGAAGACCATCTACATTTACCCAGCTGGCTAAAACATCTACATTTACCCTGCAGGCTAAAACATCACAACGAAGACCATCTACATTTACCCAGCTGGCTAAAATATCACAAAGAAGACCATCTACATTTACCCTGCTGGCTAAAACATCTACATTTACCCTGCTGGCTAAAACATCACAAAGAAGACCATCTACATTTACCCTGCTGGCTAAAACATCTACATTTACCCTGCTGGCTAAAATATCACAAAGAAGACCATCTACATTTACCCAGCTGGCTAAAACATCACAACGAAGACCATCTACATTTACCCTGCTGGCTAAAACATCACAACGAAGACCATCTACATTTACCCTGCTGGCTAAAACATCACAACGAAGACCATCTACATTTACCCTGCTGGCTAAAACATCACAACGAAGACCATCTACATTTACCCTGCTGGCTAAAACATCACAACGAAGACCATCTACATTTACCCTGCTGGCTAAAACATCACAACGAAGACCATCTACATTTACCCAGCTGGCTAAAACATAACAACGAAGACCATCTACATTTACCCTGCTGGCTAAAACATCTACATTTACCCTGCTGGCTAAAACATCTACATTTACCCGGCTGGCTAAAACATCACAACGAAGACCATCTACATTTACCCTGCTGGCTAAAACATCACAACGAAGACCATCTACATTTACCCTGCTGGCTAAAACATCACAAAGAAGACCATCTACATTTACCCTGCTGGCTAAAACATCTACATTTACCCTGCTGGCTAAAACATCACAAAGAAGACCATCTACATTTACCCTGCTGGCTAAAACATCACAACGAAGACCATCTACATTTACCCTGCTGGCTAAAACATCTACATTTACCCAGCTGGCTAAAACATCACAAAGAAGACCATCTACATTTACCCTGCTGGCTAAAACATCTACATTTACCCTGCTGGCTAAAACATCACAACGAAGACCATCTACATTTACCCAGCTGGCTAAAACATCACAACGAAGACCATCTACATTTACCCAGCTGGCTAAAACATCACAACGAAGACCATCTACATTTACCCTGCTGGCTAAAATATCACAACGAAGACCATCTACATTTACCCAGCTGGCTAAAACATCTACATTTACCCGGCTGGCTAAAATATCACAAAGAAGACCATCTACATTTACCCTGCTGGCTAAAACATAACAACGAAGACCATCTACATTTACCCAGCTGGCTAAAATATCACAAAGAAGACCATCTACATTTACCCAGCTGGCTAAAACATCACAAAGAAGACCATCTACATTTACCCAGCTGGCTAAAATATCACAAAGAAGACCATCTACATTTACCCAGCTGGCTAAAATATCACAAAGAAGACCATCTACATTTACCCAGCTGGCTAAAACATCTACATTTACCCTGCTGGCTAAAACATCTACATTTACCCTGCTGGCTAAAACATCACAAAGAAGACCATCTACATTTACCCAGCTGGCTAAAACATAACAACGAAGACCATCTACATTTACCCTGCTGGCTAAAACATCACAACGAAGACCATCTACATTTACCCTGCTGGCTAAAACATCTACATTTACCCAGCTGGCTAAAACATCACAACGAAGACCATCTACATTTACCCTGCTGGCTAAAATATCACAACGAAGACCATCTACATTTACCCAGCTGGCTAAAACATCTACATTTACCCGGCTGGCTAGAATATCACAAAGAAGACCATCTACATTTACCCTGCTGGCTAAAACATCTACATTTACCCTGCTGGCTAAAACATCTACATTTACCCGGCTGGCTAAAACATCACAAAGAAGACCATCTACATTTACCCAGCTGGCTAAAACATCACAACGAAGACCATCTACATTTACCCAGCTGGCTAAAACATCACAACGAAGACCATCTACATTTACCTTGCTGGCTAAAATATCACAACGAAGACCATCTACATTTACCCTGCTGGCTAAAATATCACAACGAAGACCATCTACATTTACCCAGCTGGCTAAAACATCACAAAGAAGACCATCTACATTTACCCTGCTGGCTAAAACATCACAACGAAGACCATCTACATTTACCCTGCTGGCTAAAATATCACAACGAAGACCATCTACATTTACCCAGCTGGCTAAAACATCACAAAGAAGACCATCTACATTTACCCAGCTGGCTAAAATATCACAACGAAGACCATCTACATTTACCCTGCTGGCTAAAATATCACAACGAAGACCATCTACATTTACCCTGCTGGCTAAAACATCACAAAGAAGACCATCTACATTTACCCTGCTGGCTAAAACATCTACATTTACCCTGCTGGCTAAAACATCACAACGAAGACCATCTACATTTACCCAGCTGGCTAAAACATCACAACGAAGACCATCTACATTTACCCTGCTGGCTAAAACATCACAAAGAAGACCATCTACATTTACCCTGCTGGCTAAAACATCACAAAGAAGACCATCTACATTTACCCAGCTGGCTAAAACATCACAAAGAAGACCATCTACATTTACCCTGCTGGCTAAAACATCTACATTTACCCAGCTGGCTAAAATATCACAAAGAAGACCATCTACATTTACCCTGCTGGCTAAAACATCACAAAGAAGACCATCTACATTTACCCAGCTGGCTAAAACATCACAAAGAAGACCATCTACATTTACCCGGCAGGCTAAAACATAACAAAGAAGACCATCTACATTTACCCTGCTGGCTAAAACATCACAAAGAAGACCATCTACATTTACCCAGCTGGCTAAAACATCTACATTTACCCGGCAGGCTAAAACATAACAAAGAAGACCATCTACATTTACCCTGCTGGCTAAAACATAACAAAGAAGACCATCTACATTTACCCTGCTGGCTAAAACATCTACATTTGCAGTTGAAGTCGGAAGTTTACATACACCATAGCCAAATACATTTCAACTCAGTTTTTCACAATTCACAATTTAATCAGAGTAAAAATTCCCTGGCTTAGATCAGTTAGGATCACCACTTTATTTTAAGAATGTGAAATGTCAGAATAATAGTAGAGAAAAGGATTTATTTCAGCTTTTATTTCTTTCATCACAATGGGGTCATTGTCCATTTGGAAGACCCATTTGTGACCAAACTTTAACTTCCTGACTGATGTCTTGAGATGTTACTTCAATATATCCACATCATTTTCCTCCCTCATGATGCCATCTATTTTGTGAAGTGCACCAGTCCCTCCTGCAACAAAAGCACCCCCACAACATGACGCTGCCACCCCCGTGCTTCACGGTTGGGATGGTGTCCTTCGGCTTGCAAGCCTTCCCCGTTTTCCTCCAAACATAACGATGGTCATTATGGCCAAACAGTTCTATTTTTGTTTCATCAGACCAGAGGACATTTCTCCAAAAAGTACGATCTTTGTCCCCATGTGCAGTTGCAAACCGTAGTCTGGCTTTTTTATGGAGGTTTTTGGAGCAGTGGCTTCTTCCTTGCTGAGCGGCCTTTCAGGTTATGTCGATATAGGACTCTTTACTGTGGATGTAGATAATTTTGTACCTGTTTCCTCCAGCATCTTCACAGGGTCCTTCTGGGATTGATTTGCACTTTTCGCACCAAAGTACGTTCATCACTAGGAGACAGAACGCGTCTCCTTCCTGAGCAGTATGACGGCTGTGTGGTCCCATGGTGTTTATACTTGCGTACTATTATGGTACAGATGAACGTGGTACCTTCAGCCGTTTGGAAATTTTATAAACCAGACTTGTGGAGGTCTACAATTTTTTTCTGAGGTATTGGCTGATTTCTTTTGATTTTCCCATGATGTCAAGCAAAGAGGTACTGAGTTTGAAGGTGGGCCTTGAAATACATCCACAGGTACACCTCCAATTGACTCAAATTATGTCAATTAGCCTATCAGAAACTTCTAAAGCCATGACATAATTTTCTGGAATTTTCCAAGCTGTTTAAAGCCACAGTCAACTTAGTCTATGTAAACTTCTGACCCACTGGAATTGTGATACAGTGAATTATAAATGAAATAATCTGTCTGTAAACAATTGTTGGAAAAATTGTTTGTGTCGTGCACAAAGTAGATGTCCTAATCGACTTGCCGAAACTATAGTTTGTTAACAAGAAATTTGTGGAGTGGTTGAAAAACAAGATTTAATGACTCCAATCTAAGTGTATGTAAACTTCCGACTTCAAATGTACCCTGCTGGCTAAAATATCACAAAGAAGACCATCTACATTTACCCTGCTGGCTAAAACATCACAAAGACCTATACCTTTTCCATAGCACTTATATACAGTCTCTCTGTCCTTTGGGTACCCATCTTTCCTGTATTAAAATGCAGGCCCTGCCGCAGTTCAGTTGCTTTTTCATCAAAAACTTCCAGTGGTCCAGCAGACTAATATGACACTTGATTGGCTGCAGCAGTAACACATAGAAACCCACGCAAACAAACGTGCACACAAGCATGCACAAACACACAGTTGACTGTCCACTCTATTCTTGACAGCATCTATCTGCCGAATAGATTGCAGTATGCTGATCTAGCTGATGGAAGTGAAGCTCATTCTCTATCAGTGGTGTGTGTGTGTGTGTGTGTGTGTGTGTGTGTGTGTGTGTGTGTGTGTGTGTGTGTGTGTGTGTGTGTGTGTGTGTGTGTGTGTGTGTGTGTGTGTGTGTGTGTGTGTGTGTGTGTGTGTGTGTGTGTGTGTGTGTGTGTGTGTTTCCTCTATCCTAGTGAGGAGCTGAAATACACAAAAGTCCCCATAAGGATATTAAAACAAGGAAAATTCTCCCTCATGGGGACAAATCCCACATCCCCACGAGAACAAAGGCTATTTTGAGTTTAGCAGTTTGGATAAGAGTTAGGGTTACAATGAGGGTTAGAATTAGGGTTACATCGCTAACAGCTACACAAAGTGGTAGACGTGCGCACCGGACATACACAGACAGGGGCATTCTCGTTGCCTCTTCAGAAAGTTGCCGGAAATACAAATCACTGATCCATTCTGTTCTGTTCTCTGACTATGATCACGCACTCCATAGCCGATGTGAGTAAAACCTTTAAACAGGTCAACATTCACAGACAGATTACCAGGACCTGTTCTCAGAGCATGTCTTCACTGACATTTTCAACCTGTCTCTGACCGAGTGTGTAATGCCTACTGCCCAAGAACACCAAGGTACCTTGCTTAAATGACTACCGACCCGTAGCACTCATGTCAGTAGCCATGAAGGGGTTTGAAAGGCTGGTCATGGCTCACATCAACACCATCATCCCAGAAACCATAGACCCACTCCAATTCGCATACCGCCCCAACAGCTCCACAGATGACGCAATCTCTAATTGGCCTTTCCCACCTGGACAAAAGGAAGACCTATGTGAGAATGCTGTTCATTGACTACAGCACAGCGTTCAACACCATAGTGCCCTCAAAGCTCATCACAAGGACCCTGGGACTAAACGCCTCTCTCTGCAACTGGATCCTGGACTTCCTGACGGGCCGCCCCCAGGTGGTTAAGTTGGGAACAACACATCTGCTTTGCTGATCCTCAACACGGGGACCCCTCAAGGGTGCATGCTTAGTCCCCTTCTGTACATCCTGTTCACCCACAACTGCGTGGCCAAGCATGACTCCAACACCATCATTAAGTTTGCTGACGACACAACGGTGGTAGGCCTGATCACCGACAACGATGAGACAGCCTATAGAGAAGAGGTCAGAGACCTTGCAGTCTGGTGACAGGACCACAACCTCTCCTTCAACGTGAACAAGACAAAGGAGATGATTGTGGATTACAGGAAAAGGAGGGCCGAGCATGCCCCCATTCTCATCGACGGGACTGTAGTGGAGCTTTAAGTTCCATGGTGTCCACATCACCAACAAACTATCATAGTCCAAACACACCAAGACAGTCGTGAAGAAGGCACGACAATGCCTATTCCCCCTCAAGACTGAAAATATTTGAAATGGGTCCTCAGATCCTCAAAATGTTCCACAGCTGCACTATCGAGAGAATCACTGCATCACTGGGACCAAGCTTCCTGCCATCTAGGACCTCTATACCAGGCGGTGTCAGAGGAAGGCCCTAAACATTGCCAAAGACTCCAGCCACCCTAGTCATACTGTTCTCTCTGCTACCGCACGGCAAGCGGTACCGGAGCACAATGTCTAGGTCCAAAAGGCTTCTTAACTTCTTATGGCTGCAAGGCAAAGTGTTGAGTAGCCAGTGAAATCGTGCCCATTTCAAACGGCCTCCTACTCAAATCTTGCTCGTACAATATGAATATTATTATTCTTTTTGGATATAAAACACTTTCTAGTTTCTAAAACAGTTGGAATTATTTCTCTGAGTGAAACAGAAGTCCTTCTGCAGTCAAACTTGGCTCACAACTGCAGATCACGTGTATGGCGTTGTGTGGGCTAGCGGTTTGCTGATGTCAACGTTGTGAACAGAGTGCCCCATGGTGGCGGTGGGGTTATGGTATGGGCAGGCATAAGCTACGGACAACGAACACAATTGCATTTTATCAATGGCAATTTGAATGCACAGAGATACCATGATGAAATCCTGAGACTAGAGGTCGACCGATTAATCGGAACGGCCGATTAATTAGGGCCGATTTCAAGTTTTCATAACAATCGGAAATCGGTATTTTTTTTTACCTTTATTTAACTAGGCAAGTCAGTTAAGAACACATTCTTATTTTCAATGAAGGCCTAGGAACGGTTGGTTAACTTCCTTTGTTCAGGGGCAGAACGACAAATTTTTACCTTGTCAGCTTGGGGATTCGTTTTTGCAACCTTCCAGTTACTAGTCCAACGCTCTAACCACCTGCCTTACATTGCACTCCACGAGGAGCCTGCATGGCAGGCTGACTACCTGTTACGCGAGGGCAGCAAGAAGCCAAGGTAAGTTGCTAGCTAGCATTAAACTTATCTTATAAAAAACAATCAATCTTAACATAATCACTAGTTAACTACACATGGTTGATATTACTAGTTTATCTAGCGTGTTCTGCGTTGCATATAATTGATGCGGTGCCTGTTAATTTCTCATCGAATCACAGCCTACTTCGCCAAACGGGTGATGATTTAGCACTGTCGTTGCACCAAGCCTAACCATAAACATCAATGCCTTTCTTTAAAATCAATACACAAGTTTATATTTTTAAACCTGCATATTTAGTTAATATTGCCAGCTAACATGAATTTCTTATAATTAAGGAAATTGTGTCACTTCTCTTGCGTTCCGTGCAAGCAGTCAGGGTATATGCAGCCGTTTGGGCAGCCTGGCTCGTGGCGAACTGTGTGAAGTCCATTTATTCCTAACAAAGACCATAATTAATTTGCCAGAATTGTACATAATTATGACATAACATTGAAGGTTGTACAATGTAACAGCAATATTTAGACTTAGGGATGCCACCCGTTAGATAAAATACGGAACGGTTCCGTATTTCACTGAAAGAATAAACGTTTTGTTTTTCGAAATGATAGTTTCCGGATTCGACCATATCAATGACCAAAGGCTCGTATTTCTGTGTGTTATTATGTTATAATTAAGTCTATGATTTGATATTTGATAGAGCAGTCTGACTGAGCGATGGTAGGCAGCAGCATGCTCGTAAGCAGTCATTCAAACAGCACTTTCGTGCGTTTGCCAGCAGCTCTTCGCAATGCTTCAAGCATTGAGCTGTTTATGACTTCAAGCCTATCAACTCCCGAGATTAGGCTGGTGTAACCGATGTGAAATGGCTAGCTAGTTAGCGGGGTGCGCGCTAATAGCGTTTCAATCGGTGACGTCACTCGCTCTGAGACTTGGAGTAGTTGTTCCCCTTGCTCTGCAAGGGCCGCGGCTTTTGTGGAGCGATGAGTAACGATGCTTCGAGGGTGGCTGTTGTCGATGTGTTCCTGGTTCGAGCCCAGGTAGGGGCGAGGAGAGGGACGGAAGCTATACTGTTACACTGGCAATACTAAAGTGCATATAAGATAGTATAGTCAAAGGTATATGAAATACAAATGGTATAGAGAGAAATAGTCCTATAATAACTACAACCTAAAACTTCTTACCTGGGAATATTGAAGACTCATGTTAAAAGGAACCACCAGCTATCATATGTTCTCATGTTCTGAGCAAGGAACTTAAACGTTAGCTTTTTTACATGGCACATATTGCACTTTTACTTTCTTCTCCAACACTTTGTTTTTGCATTATCTAAACCAAATTGAACGTTTCATTATTTATTTGAGGCTAAATTGATTGTATTGATGTATTATATTAAGGTAAAAGAAAAGTGTTCATTCAGTATTGTTTTAATTGTCAATATTACAAATACATTTTAAAAAATTGTCCGATTAATCGGTATCGGCTTTTTTGGTCCTCCAATAATCGGTATCGGCGTTGAAAAATCATAATCGGTCGACCTCTACCTAAGACCCATTGTCGTGCCATTTATCCGCTGCCATCACCTCATGTTTCAGCATGATAATGCACGGACCCATTTCGCAAGGCTCGGTACAAAATTCCTGGAAGCTGAAAATGTCCCAGTTCTTCCATGGCCTGCATACTCACCAGACATGTCACCCATTGAGTTTGTTTGGAATGCTCTGGATTGACGTGTATGACGGTGTGTTCCAGTTCCCGCCAATATCAAGCAACTTTGCACAGCCAAGAGGAGTGGGACAACATTCCACAGGTCATAATCAACAGCCTGATCAACTCTATGCGAAGGAGATGTGTCGCACTGTATGAGGCAAATGTTGGTCACACTGACTGGTTTTCTGATCCACACCCCTACCTTTTTTAAGGTATCTGTGACCAACAAAGGCATATCTGTATTCCCAGTCATGCGGAATCCATAGATTAGGGCCTAATTTATTTATTTCAATTGACAGATTTTCTTATATGAACTGTAACTCAGTAAAAGCTTTGAAATTGTTGCGTGTTGCGTTTATATTTTTGTTCAATATATTTGGACCAGAATGAGGCTCTCCAATACCTATTGTTCCTGCAGTGATGATGCACCATCTTCATCGAATGGCCAACCAGTAGCCTAAGCAAATTAGGGAGCAAAATGAACAGCTCTCTCACAGATTATATAGTCTACAGTACGAATCACCCACTTTAGCGTCACTGTCTGGCAAGGAAATACTTTGGTTTACTTGTCCCGATGCGACTCCATGGACAATTGGACATAAACTCAGCAAAAAAAGAAACGTCCCTTTTTCAGGACCCTGTCTTTCAAAGATAATTCGCCAAAATCCAAATAACTTCACAGTTTTTCCATTGTAAAGGGTTTAAACACTGTTCCCATGCTTGTTCAATGAAGCATAAACAATTAATGAACATGCACCTGTGGAACGGTTGTTAAGACACTAACAGCTTACAGACAGTAGGCAATTAAGGTCACAGTTATGAAAACTTATAACATTAAAGAGGCCTTTCTACTGACTCTGAAAAACCCCAAAAGAAAGATGCCCAGGGTCCCTGCTCATCAGCGTGAACGTGCCTTAGCCATGCTGCAAGGAGGCATGAGGACTGCAGATGTGGCCAGGGCAATACATTGCAATGTCTGTACTGTGAGACGCCTAAGACAGCGCTACAGGGAGACAGGACGGACAGCTGATCGTCCTCGCAGTGGCACACCACGTGTAACAACACCTGCACAGGATCGGTACATCCGAACATCACACCTGCGGGACAGGTACAGGATGGCAACAACAACTGCCCGAATTACACCAAGAGCGCACAATCCCTCCATCAGCGCTCAGACTGTCCGCAATAGGCTGAGAGAGACTGGACTGAGGGCTTGTAGGCCTGTTGTAAGGCAGGTCCTCACCAGACATCACTAGCAACAACGTCGCCTATGGGCACAAAACCCAACGTCGCTGGACCAGACAGGACTGGCAGAAAGTGCTCTTCACTGACGAGTCGCAGTTTTGTCTCACCAGGGGTGATGGTCCGATTCACGTTAAACGTCGAAGGAATGAGCGTTACACCGAGGCCTGGAGCGGGATCGATTTGGAGGTGGAGGGTCCGTCATGGTCTGGGGCGGTGTCACAGCATCATTGGACTGAGCTTGTTGTCATTGCAGGCAATCTCAACGCTGTGCGTTACAGGGAAGACATCCTCCTCCCTCCGAAGGGTACCACCTTCCTACAGGCTCATCATGACATGACCCTCCAGCATGACAATGCCACCAGCCATATTGCTCGTTCTGTGCGTGATTTCCTGCAAGACAGGAATGTCAGTGTTCTGCCATGACCAGCAAAGAGCCCAGATCTCAATCCCATTGAGCACGTCTGGGACCTGTTGGATCGGATGGTGAGGGCTAGGGCCATTCCCCCCAGAAATGTCCAGAAACTTGCAGGTGCCTTGGTGGAAGAGTGGGGTAACATCTCACAGCAAGAACTGGCAAATCTGGTGCAGTCCATGAGGAGGAGATGCACTGCAGTACTTAATGCAGCTGGTGGCCACACCAGATACTGACTGTTACTTTTGATTTTGACCGCCCCTTTGTTCAGGGACACATTATTCAATTTCTGTTAGTCACATGTCTGTGGAACTTGTTCAGTTTATGTCTCAGTTGTTGAGTCTTATGTTCACTCAAATATTTACACATGTTAAGTTTGCTGAAAAAAAACGCAGTTGACAGTGAGAGGAAGTTTCTTTTTTTGCTGAGTTGATAACCACTGTGCATGATTTATATGAATGGCAAAGGGATACAGCATATCGACTTTATTCAGTCAATTCGACACCTTTTCTAAACTAGTCAACACTTGCTGTTCAGTTGTCATTCAATACACAGTAAATTGCCTACTTGGCGTCACGACTCAACATGGCTGGCTATGTCAAACACTCAAAAGAAAATAAATGTGTCAGAAAAAAACTGTGGCTATTGGATTTCGTTATCATTATGTAACGTGCAAATTTACGAGAATTATGCTCTCTCTCCCTCCTCCGTATGAAGAAACTTGACTGCAACCATATACACTGAGCGCACAAAACATGAAGAAAACCTGCACTTCCCATGACATAGACTGACCAGGTTAATCCAGGTGAAAGCTATGATCCCTTATTGATGTCACTTATCCACTTCAAATCAGTATAAACTTCAAATCAGTGTAGATCAGGTGTGAAACTCATTCCATGAGGGCCTAGTGTCTGCTGGTTTTTGGTTTGTCCTTTCCATTAAGACATAGACAATCACACGAGGGGAGTTCCAGTGAAAACCTGCAGACACTCGGCCCTCCGTGGAATGAGTTTGACACGTGGTGTAGAAGGGTGAGGAGACAGGTTAAAGAAGGATTATTAAGCCTTGAGACATGGATTGTATATATGTGTGCCATTCAGACAGTGAGTGGGCAAGACAAAAGATTTAAGTGCCTTTGAACAGGGCATGGTAGTCTGTGACAGGCGCACCGGTTTGTGTCAACGCTGCTCAACAGTTTCCCGTGTGTATCAAGAATGGTCCACCACCCAAAGGACATCCAGCTAACTTGACACAACTGTGCGAAGCATTGGGTTCAACATGGGCCAGCATCCCTGTAGAACCGTTTGACACCTTGTAGAGTCCATGCTCCGATTAACTGAGGCTGTTCTGAAGGCGAAAGGGGGGAGTGCGGTTCAATATTAGGAAGGTGTTCCTAATGTTTGGTATACTCAGTGTATATAATGCATGTAATGACGAGATGCTCATGTCTCCGCCTTAACAATGGAAGTTGTTGACCCAAAGGTGGGAAGGCAGGCGCAAGCTTACAGTGCCTTCAGAAAGTATCCATACCCCTTGACATATTTCACATTTTGTTGTGTTAGTCTAAAATTAATTACATGTTTTTTTCCCCTCACCCATCTATACACAATAATGACAAAGTCAAAACATGTTTTAAGACACTTCTTAAAATGTATTGAAAATGAAATACAAAAATCACATTTACATAACTATTCACACCCCTGAGTCAACACATGTTAAAATCACCTTTGGCAGAAATTACAGCTGTGAGTATTTTTGGGTAAGTCTCTATATCACGCCCTGACCTTAGAGATCCTTTTAATGTCTCTATTTTGGTTGGTCAGGGCGTGAGTTGGGGTGGGCATTGTATGTTGTGTTCTATGTTGTCTAGTTCTATGTGTTTGGCCGGGTGTGGTTCTCAATCAGAGGCAGCTGTCTATCGTTGTCTCTGATTGAGAACCATACTTAGGTAGCCTTTTCCCACCTGTGTTTGTGGGTAGTTGTTTTCTTTTTTGTGTGTATACCTGACAGAACTGTTGCATTTTGTTCCACTGTTGTTTTTGTCTTAGTGTTCTGAGTATATTAAAGATCATGAACACGTACCACGCTGCACCTTGGTCCTCTCCTTCCAACAGCCGTTACACTCTAAGAAATGTGAACATCTGGATTGCATAATATTTGCCCATTATTCTTTTCAAAATTATTCCACCTCTATTAAATGGGTTGTTGATCATTGCTAGACAACAATTTTCAAGTCTTACCATAGATTTTCAAGCAGATTTAAGTCAACTAACTCGGCCACTCAGGAACATTTACTGTCTTCTTGGTAAGCAACTCCAGTGTAGATTTGGCCGTGTTTTAGGTTATTGTTCTGCTGAAAAGTGAATGAATCTCCCAGTGTTTGGTGGAAACCAGACTGAAGCAGGTTTTCCTCTAGAATTTTGCCTGTGCTTAGCTCCATTCCATTTATAGGTGTCTTTTGTGAGGCACTGGAAAACCTCTCTGTTCATTGTGGTTGAATCTGTGTTTGAAATTCACTGCTCAATTGAGAGACCTTACAGAGATGAGGCACTCATTCAAAAAGCATGTTAAGCACTATTATTCCACACAAGTGAGTCCATGCAACTTAATATGTGACTTGTTAAGCAATTGTTCTACTCCTGAACTTATTTAGGCTTGCCATAACAAATGGGTTGAATTGGCTCAAGACATTAACATTTTTTATAAATTTGTAAAACATTCTAAAAACATAATTCCACTGGGCAGTGACCAATGTTTTTTAATTTATTCAATTTTAAATTCAGGCTGTAACACAACAAAATTTGGAAAAAGTCAAGGGCTGTGAATACTTTCTGAAAGCACTATAGTTCCAAAATAAGCCCATAAAACGCATTGGGTTTATTTTGGACAGATTTTGGTGAGAGTGTAATCTCTCTCTTCGCCTCTTCCTCTCTTCTGCGTTTCCCTGCCATCGCTCGCTTTGTGACTGACAGGTTCCTATCTTATCATTAGATCGCAAGGAGATGCATACCATTCATTCTAGCAGGAGAGAGCTCGATGGACTAGCGAATTAAAACGTTGAAATTAAAAGTAGCCTAGTTAATATGGAAAGTGGAAAAATGATTAGCTGACAGCTGGTGCTTATGGAAAACACTGGGATTAGAGTTGGGTTTAGAGAAAATAGGATTTTGAGGTCACCACTACGATAGAAAAATAAGTGTGTATGTGTGTATGTGTACATAGTATCAAATCAAATGTTATTAGTGACATACACATATTTAGCAGATGTTATTGCTTGTGTTCCTAGCTCCAACAGTGCAGTAGTATCTAACAATTCCCAACAATACACACAAATCTAAAAGTAAAGAATGGAATTAAGAAATGTATAAATATTAGGACGAGCTATGTCGGAGTCGCATTGACTAAAATACAGTATATAAATATGAAATGAGTAAAGCAGTATGTAAACATTATTAAAGTGATTAGTGTTCCATTATTAAAGTGACTAGTGTTCCATTATTAAAGTGACCAGTGATTCCATGTCTATGTATATGGGGCAGCAGCCTCTAAGGTGCAGGGTTGAGTAACCGGGTGGTAGCTGGCTAGTGATGGCTATTTAACAGTCTGATGGCCTTGAGATAGAAGCTGTTTTTCTGTGTCTTGGTCCCAGCTTTGAGGCACCTGTACTGACCTCGCCTTCTGGATGATAGCGGGGTGAACAGGCCTGAGGCTCGGTTGGTTGATGTCCTTGATAATCTTTTTGGCCTTCCTGTGACATCGGGTGCTGTAGTTGTCCTGGAGGACAGGCAGTGTGACCCCAGTGATGCGTTGGGCAGACCGCACCCCCTCTGCAAAGCCCTGCGGTTGCAGGCGGTGCAGTTGCTGTACCAGGCGGTGATACAGCCCGTCAGGATGCTCTCAATTGTGCATCTGTAAAAGTTTGTGAGGGTCTTAGGGGCCAAGCCAAATTTCTTCAGCCTCCTGAGGTTGAAGAGGAGCTGTTGCGCCTTCTTCACCACACTGTTTGTGTAGGTGGACCATTTCAGATTGTCAGTGATGTGTACACCGAGGAGATATTCCATATCTCAGGTCGTTAGGGCGTCACAGGCCAAATGGCAGCGAGACGGCAGCGTCTTCTGGTCTTTTTTAAATCCCGGTACATGAAATACTCACCAGTAACCGTCGGCGCTGTGAACAAGGGACCAGAGAGGTTATTTGAGGGCAAGGCGAAAGAGAAGCTATCACCCTGTCACCCTACTGTCCCCCTCATGTCCTCCCGCTCACACAGTGAAACACACGGAGTACAGAGTCACAAGCCCTCAATTAATCTATGTCAGCACTTGGCCAATATGACCTATACCTGTCCTATACAGTTCTTGAAGGTGTGCGTGTGCGACTGCCATCAGCCACCTGCTCAATTTATGGGGTTTTCTGAGGTGGAGAATGATCGATTTAACATTCAGGAGTACAGGCAGTTTATTCAGCCATACACTGAGTTGATTTACAGGTCCATCACTCTCTGTTCGACTTTTATTTTGAAATACTCTGGCAGTGTGGATTGTTGGGAGGTGGGGCAAGAATTTGTTTTTAGAAAAGTTGTAAACTTACTTTTTCAGCTTCACGTGAATAAACACAAAACATGCATGGAGAATAGCACAGCACCATAATATACTGAATATATATTTTGGTATTTGGTATTTTATTAGGACCCCAATTAGCTGTTGCAAAAGCAGCAGCTACTCTTCCTGGGGTCCAAACAAAACATGAAACATAATACAGAATAACATAATACAGAACATCATTAGACAAGAACAGCTCAAGGACAGAGCTACATGCGTTTTTAAAAAGGCACACGTAGCCCACATATCAATGCATACACACAAACTATCTAGGTCAAATAGGGGAGAGGCGTTGTACCGCAAGGTGTTGCTTTATCTGTTTTTTTGAAACCAGACTGCTGTTTATTTGAGCAATATGAGATGGAAGGAAGTTCCATGCAATAATGGCTCTATATAATACTGTACATTTTCTTGAATTTGTTCTGGATTTGGGGACTGTGAAAAGACCCCTGATGGCATGTCTGGTGGGATAAGTGTGTGTGTCAGAGCTGTGTGTAAGTTGACTATTCAAACAATTTGGGATTTTCAACACAATGTTTCTTATAAAAATAAGAAGTGATGCAGTCAGTCTCTCCTCAACTCTTAGACAAGAGAGACTGGCATGCATAGTATTTACAGTTGAAGTCAGAAGTTTACATACACTTAGGTTGGAGTCATTAAAACTCGTTTTTCAACCTCTCCACAAATTTCTTGTTAACAAACTATAGTTTTGGCAAGTCGATTAGGACATCTACTTTGTGCATGACACAAGTAATTTTTCCAACAATTGTTTACAGACAGATTATTTCATTTAGAATTCACTGTATCACAATTCCAGTGGGTCAGAAGTGTACATACACTAAGTTGACTGTGGCTTTAAACAGCTTGGAAAATTTCATAAAATTATGTAATGGCATTAGAAGCTTCTGATAGGCTAATTGACATCATTTGAGTCAATTGGAGGTGTACCTATGGATGTATTTCAAGGCCTACCTTCAAACTCAGTACCTCTTTGCTTGTGTCACGTGACTAGGAGGTGTTCTAGCTCAATATTTCTATGTTGGTGTTTTGTATGGTTCCCAATTAGAGGCTGCTGGTAATCGTTGCCTCTAATTGGGGATCATATTTAGGTAGCCATTTTTCCCCCCTGTGTTTGTGGGATATTGTTTTGTGTTTGTGCATGTGCACCACTACTTTCACGTTTCGCTATTGGTTTATTGTTTTTGTTTAAAGTTTCACCATAAAAAAGATGTGGAACTTCAATCACGCTGCGCCTTGGTCCGTCTTTAATCACGAGCGTGACAGCTTGACGTCATGGGAAAATCAAAAGAAATCAGCCAAGACCTCAGAAAAAAATTGTAGACCTCCAGCAGGCTACAATTAAGCCAGTCAGATGTACAGCCAGACTTATTAGCCACTACTTTTGCCCCATCTCTTTCAACCATATGTAACGCTTGTCGTCTGGAGGAGAAGAAGAGGACCAAGGTGCAGCGTGGGAAGTGTTCATATCATTTAATAAAATATGCAACACTAAACAAAACAAGAAACACGACAAACGCACAGTCCTGAAAGGTGACACAAACACTAAACCGGAAACAACCACCCACAAACACAGGTGGGAACAGGCTACCTAAATATGATTCTCAATCAGAGACAATGATAGACAGCTGCCTCTGATTGAGAACCATATCAGGCCAAACACACAGAAATACAATACAAGGACAACATAGAACACCAGACTTAGAATGCCCACCCAAACTCACGCCCTGACCAACCAAAACAGAGACATAAAAAGGATCTCTAAGGTCAGGACGTGACACCATATAGTTTTTCAATTCCTCATCAATCCATGGAGCCTTAACGGTTCTAACATTCAGTTTTTTAACAGGTGCATGTGTATCAATAATTGGAAGAAGCAATTTCATAAATTCATCAAGTGCAGCGTCTGGATGTTCCTCATTAATCACATCAGACCAACAAATATTTTTAACATCATCCACATAAGAGTCACAGCAAAATATTTTGTATGATCTCCTATACACTACTTTAGGCCCAGCTGTTGGAATTTTGGCTTTCCTGGATATAGCCACTATACTGTGATCACTGCATCCAATGGGTACGGATACAGCTTTAGAACAAAGTTCTACAGTATTAGTAAAAATGTGATCGATACATGTGAATGATCTTGTTCCTGCAGTGTTTGTAAACACCCTGTTAGTTTGATTTATAACCTGAACCAGATTACAGGCACTGGTTACAGTAAGAAGCTTCCTCTTGAGCGGACAGCTTGATGAAAACCAGTCGATATTCAGGTCCCCAAGAAAATAGACCTCTCTGTTTACATCACATACACTATCAAGCATTTCACACATATTATTTTGATACTGACTGTTAGCACTTGGTGGCCTATAGCAACACCCCAAAAGAAAAGGCTTTAGATGTGTCAAGTGAACCTGCAACCACAACACTTTAATATCACTTGACATAAGATCTTCTCTAAGCATTACAGGGATATGGCTCTAAATATATACAGCAACACCTCCCCCATAAGCATTTCTGTCTCTTCTTTAAATGTTATATCCTTGTATTGCTACTGATGTATCATCAAATGAATTATCTAAGTGAGTCTCATAAATGGCTAATATATGAGTGTTATCTGATGTTAGCAAGTTATTGATTTCATTATCCTTATTTCTAAGGCTACATATATTAATATGGGTTATTTTCAGCCCTTTCCTGGGTAGCTTATCAGAGATAGACATAATATTGAAAAGAGCAGACAAAGCAAGAGAAAGAAATATACATTCAGCAGTCCATTAATCAATTGGTGTGTGTGTGTGCTGCGAGGTTGAGGCTACGAACCCATAGGCCTGTCTCTCTCATCCCTTCCAGGCTTCTGGGAGGCAGGGTGGACACTGAGTCTGTCGTAGCGGATGTACGCAATGTCCCCACGCGCTCTGGCAGCTTTCATGGCTGGGATCAGCTCTTTCCTCTTCTGGCGCACAGCTTCAGGATAGTCCTCGTTGAGAAAGATACAGCGACCTTGTCTTTGAACCTCAGGAACTTGACCACTATCGGCCTGGGCCTATCACTTGGGCCAAAGGTGGGTTTTCCAATCCTGTGGGCGCGCTCCACCTCAATCTTCCTGTGATCCATCTTCAATTTCTCAGAGATCATTTCCCTCACTTTGTCCTCAGATTTCATCCAGGTCTCATGTGGAGATTCTGCAATACCGTCCACAACCATGTTGTTTCGCCTTGATTGTCCCTCGAGATAGTCTAATTTATCTGTCATTGTTATCATGGATTCACACACAGAACTGATGTCCTCTCTCAATGACTTACAGATTGCTGTCATCTTGCCGTTCTCCTGTTTCAACTCGCCGAGCTGACCCTGGGAGAACTGCAAACTGTTCTTCAGGTCCTTGACCTCTCTGGTCAGGTCATCCATTATTTTATTAGTAGAATCCACGACTATTTGAACAAAACACTTGAAACTATTTTCTTGTTGTTGTAACAACTGCTTATACTGTAGGTCTCTTTTTGTTCATTTAAAAGATCCTTCACGTGTGATAGAGAGACACCACTGGCACTGTCCTCAATGGTACTCCCGCCGGCTTTGGTCTTTGTCATGGTAGCTAGCAACGTATGTTAGGCTGTTACTCCTCACAGTTCCAGACAGGGCAGGTCACGGGGAAAATTGAAAACAACAAACAGCAGGGATCTAGACAGCCACAAACCCGGGACAATCCGCGGTCCCAGCAACAATGGCTAACCACGTTGCAGGCTGCGTTCAAGAACACCTCGCTAGCTTGATGTCCAGTTAGCTAGCAGCTAGGATAGCTGCGACGCCAAATAACTCCTCAGACCCATCCTTGGTCGGCAGGATCACTGGAAAGATACAAGCAGTCCCAGCAGCTGATGCCAACAGCGTCACGGATCCAACATGAGAAGCTAGGTAGCTTCTCACACCCCCCTCAGAGAGAGAGACACAGCTTAATGTGAGCTCTCACATCTTCCAACATGTTAATTACAAATGGATAGTTTTGGAGTTAGATAAACATGGATTTTTCAGCAGGTACATATGCAGGATGCTACTCTCCACATCATGACCTTCACTCTGGATCAAAACTCCAAACCTACAACATAATTTTCACCAAAATTAACCAGAGAGATTACTGCTTCCAAGGTTTTCTTTTTCCAAGCTATACAGAAGGTGCTCTAGCAAACAAACAGCAGAGACCTGAGGACACCATTCCAACCTGGAGCTGAGCTCCCAGGCTTGAAAGGAGAGACCAGATAAAAATTCAATTAGCACTAAGGTGTGAAGTAAAAGGGCTTTTGGCCCAACAAGTGTCAGGAGTCTTTGAAGTGTCCCCTCCTGCTGTTCAAAGACCATTCACTGGCATTTTCTACAAGAAATCTGCCTCCAGAAATAAAAGCTTCTTCCAAGTGGGTGTGATACACACCTACTCCCATTGCCTGCTGCACTGCTGCTTGGGTTCCACCTGGCAATCTGTTCACCGTCTGCCCTGGCCTGTCTCACCGTCTGGTACAGGTACCTCAACCACACTCACCCCTCTCTCCCGAGCTTTCCCTCCGCTTCAGCACACACGCACTGTTGGTGCGAGTGACTCTGAACTTACAATGGCTAGTCCCAAGTCGCAATATATTTTTTTTTAAATCTTGTGCATTTTGCTATTTGCCTCATGACTCCTGCATACTTTGTTGACTACAAATTTTCTTTACTCAACCGTGGGCCAGACTATGTTTGTTCCTACACCCGGGACTCTGACTCTCTATTTGTTACACAGACTTTTGGCATCCTATCCTATTCTAACCACCTCTCACCGGCGTTGTATTCATGTTACCTGAAATTGCTTTACAATATGATCTTGTTGCCATCTGATGCACATTCAGATGTCATAAATCAGCAGAGCTCTCCCTGTACTATGCCGTGCTTTGATTGTATTACTGTTGATGATATCTGGAAATGTGCATGTACACCCTGAGCCATCTACTGTTGCTAGCCACAATTCTGACTTGTGCTCTGATATCTGCTTCACTGATTTCTGCTCTCTTAAAAGTCTGGGTTTTCTGCATGTTATCACTAGAAGCTTATTAACTAAAATGGATCAATTGAAAGTGTGGGTTCACAGCTCCAATCCAGATGTGTTGGTCATACCTGAGACGTGGTTAAGGAAGAGTGTTTAGAATACTGATGTTAACCTTTCTGGTTATAACCTTTTTCGGTAAGACAGATCTTCCAAAGGTGGGGGAGTGGCACTCTTTACCAAGGATCACCTTCAGTGCTCGGTTGTCTCCACCAAGTCTGTCCCCAAACAATTTGATTTGCTGGTTTTAAGCATTAAACTTTCAAATAGCTCTTTGTTGACTGTTGCTGGGACATGCTTAAACCACCTGACCAAGTCCTAAAGCAATGGGACTCCCTAAATCTTTCTCAGATTATCACAAATCCCACAAGGTATGACTCCAAACACCCAGAAAACGCTACTCTCATCAATATTATCCTCACAAATAATCCTGATAGGTATCAGTCTGGTGTTTTCTGTAATGACCTTAGTGATCACTGTTTTACAGCCTGTGTTCGTAATTGCTGCTCAGTGAAACGTCCTGTCCTGATTTGTCATAGACGCTTGCGAAAAATTTTTATGAGCAAGCATTCCTTCATGAACTGGACTCTATAAAATGGTATAGAATCAGCTTGATCCCCTCTGTCGAAGACGCTTGGACCTTCTTTTTTTTATATTTTCAGTGGTATTGTTAACAAACACACCCCCATAAAGAAAATGAGAATTAAAAACAGGTTCAGCCCTTGGTTCGACAGTGATCTTGCAGAGTTACTCCACCTCAAGAATTGCATTTGGCGAAAGGCTCGGCACAAGCATACTCAGGCTGACTGGCTTTCGTTCATGCAAATGAGAAATAAGTACACTCAGGCTATCCGGAAGGCCAAAGTTAGTTACTTTAAGGAGCAGTTCTTTCTCTGTGGGTCTAACCCCAAGAAGTTCTGGAAAACAGTTGAAGACCTGGAGAATAACCTTCCTCCTCACAGCTGCCCATGTCCCTTAATGTTGATGATGTGGTTGTTACTGACAAGAAGCACAGTACTTATTTTCAACCATAATTTGCAAATAAATTCATTAGAAATCCTACAATGTGATTTTCTGGATTTTTTTTCTCATTTTGTCTGTCATAGTTGAAGTGTACCTATGATGAAAATTACAGGCCTCTCTAATCTTTTTAAGTGGGAGAACTTGCACAATTGGTGGCTGACTAAATACTTTTTTGCCCCACTGTACATCCCTGTGTCGCTCCTCTTTTCAGTTTGCTGCAGCTAGCGACTGGAACGAGCTGCAACAAACGCTCAAACTGGACAGTTTTATCTCAATCTCTTCATTCAAACACTCAATCATGTACACTCTTACTAACAGTTGTGGCTGCTTTGTATGATATATTGTTGTCTCTACCTTCTTGACCTTTGTGCTTTTGACTTTGCCCAATAATGTTTGTACCATATTTTGTGCTGCTACCATGTTGTGTTGTCATGTTTTGCTGTTATGTTGTTGCCTTAGGTCTCTCTTTATGTAGTGTTGTGTCTCTCTTGTTGTGATGTGTGTTTTGTCATATATTTATATTGTATTTATTTTTTGAATCCCAGGCTCGCGTCCCCGCAGGAGGCCTTTTGCCTTGGTAGGCCGTCATTGTAAGTAAGAATTTGTTATTAACTGACTTGCCTAGTTAAATAAAGGTTACATAAAACTAAATAAATAAAAGCTACCAATAACTTTCCAATATACTTTTAAACAACAAACTTTCCAAACAAACAAAACCGAGCTCTTCCAGTAAGTGATAATCTCCTGCTTCAAAGACTTTGGCTTCTATTGGTTTCCATTCACAATTTTGGTGCCACAGGGATGAGTGGGTCTTTGCTCCGCGCCTGAAAAATAAACTAGGGGAAAGACTGAGCTATAGTGTATAGTGTCTATATATCTATCTGCAGATGAAATAATGCAGCTGGTTAAACTTGTACGATATAGACCATCCAAAAATAACACGGCACTCTTACCAGATAGTTGCCGGTAAAAATATTGGTAAGACATTATTTTAAGGTGCACATAGACCAATTTGTAGTTTATAAACGTGTGTATACAAGTAGCTAATAAGGTATTTATTAAGTTTTATTATTCAAACATTATAAGTAATGTGTTACTGGCCGATCCTTAATAACCTCATTGTTAGTCATAATGAAGACATTAGTATTTAATAAAGAGCAAGTTACACAAGAATCCCTCTTAGGAGAGCGTCTGCTAAATGTCAAAAATATAAATGTAAACCAATGAGACAACATTGATATGACAAGATGTGATTCCCAATAAGTACTTTATGGTCACATGTTTCCGTAACGTGGTTATTGTGATTTAAAGATTATCAACTAAACTGGTCATATCAATGTTGTCACATTTAATTACATGTTAGTCATTTGGCCGACGCTCTTATCCAGAGCGACTTACAGGAGAAATTGGGGTTAAGTGCCTTGCTCACGGGCACAGATGGATTTTTCACCTAGTCGACTCTGGGATTTGAACCAGCAACCTTTCAGTTACTGACCCAAAGGTCTTAACTGCTAGGCTACCTGCCGACAAATAATAATGAGTCCAAATAACAAAAACGTTGCTTGGTTGTTGTAACCTTTTAACTTCAAACTTGTTTTTCATTTTTTACACTGCATGGATCATCGGTGTGGTTGAATGCAGCATTGCTGTATGGTGTACTCAAAACGTATTGTAGTTGAGTAGCCAGCCTAGGCTACTGCTCAAATGTTACTGTAATAGGCCTACATGTTTCTCCTTTGCATGGACTTTTGTTGCAGGTTTTGTTTTTTGGTTATTCATTGTCAAGATTTAAAAGCCGAAGCCAGACTGAAACATTTTAGTACGCTTGCAAGGACTGTGACATGCGGCTGTGCACTTTAGCCCCAGCTGCGCGGCTGTAAAAAACGGGACATGCAAAAGCTGGGCAATTTACTTTGAACTCACCGCATCAGGCTGTAATTTCATAAAGTATATGACTCAACTGTTGACTCATTTATATTCACTGTATGTCCTATGGTCCGTTAGTAGTAATTTATGCCGTGTGTGAATCCTTTATCTTATAACTCTTTGACAACCAAGATGACATTTTCTGTAGGCTACAGCAATGACCCGTTAGAACCGACACTTGGCATAGACATTTAGCCTACACCACGTTTAAACTTTCGGTCAGATTAAAGATTGTCAGTGGCATTAGTGATGATATGATACAGCGCACAGGCTGGCTCGTGTGTGGGTCTGGGAAGAAGGGTGTGTGTGGAAACACTGCCTATTTGGCATGCAGCACGTTGGCAGTGCTTGCTGTGACTTGTAGTGCAGCTCATCCCAGGCGGCATGAAGCGGGACAAAATGAATTGACAAACCAAATCTTTGCGCGGGCCGGAAAGAAATGTTTCACCGGCCAGATTTGACACATGTGACCTAAATGCTCACACCACAGTGTTTCTTCATATTTGAGCCTTTCTTCATGAGTGCACATGACCACATTTGCCAGGTGTGTCCTTGTTAAAAACACATGTGCTTTTGCATGTATCTGGCAGTGTGGATTGTTGGGAGGTAGTGTCACGCTCGACGACGGAAGAATCAGACCAAGGTGCCGCGTGGTAAGCCTACATCATTTTATTTGATGAACACGGAAAAAACTATAAACTACAACCGAACGTGAAGCTACATGCAGTGCAGAAAGCAACTACACACAAACAATATCCCACAAACTAAAGGGGGGGGAAAGGCTGCCTTAGTATGATCCCCAATCAGAGACAAAGATAGACAGCTGCCTCTGATTGGGAACCATACCCGGCCAACAAAGAAATAGAAAAACTAGAATGCCCACCCAAATCACACCCTGACCTAACCAAATAGAGAAATAAAAAGGCTCTCTAAGGTCAGGGCGTGACAGGTAGGGCAATAATTAGTTTTTAGAAGAGGTGTGTGTACTTACTTTTTCAGCTTCAATCCAATTAACACAAAATAAATATACTGATATATACCTGGCATTCGGAAAGTATTCAGACTCCTTGACTTTTTTCACATTTTGTTAAGTTTCAGCCTTATTTCAAAATTGATTAAATTATTGTTTTCATTAATATACACACAATACCCTAAAACGACAAAGTGAAAACAGGTTTTTAGTAATGTTTGCAAATTTATTAAAAATTAAAAACATAAATAACTTATTTACATACAGTGGCAAGAAAAAGTATGTGAACCCTTTGGAAATACCTGGATTTCTGCATAAATTGGTCGTAAAATTTCATCTGATCTTCATCTAGGTCGGAACAATCAACAAACACAGTCTGCTTAAACTAATAACACACAAACAATTATGTCTTTATTGAACACACCGTGTAAACATTCACAGTGCAGGGTGGGAAAAGTATGTGAACCCTTGGATTTTATAACTGTTTGACCCTCCTTTGGCAGCAATAACCTCAACCAAACATTTTCTGTTAGTTGCAGATCAGACCTGCACAACGGTCAGGAGGAATTTTGGACCATTCCTCTTTACAAAACTGTTTCAGATCAGCAATATTCTTGGGATGTCTGGTGTGAACTGCTCTCGAGGTCATGCCACAGCATCTCAATCAGGACTCTGACTGGGCCACTTCAGAGGCGTATTTTCTTCTGTTGAAGCCATTCTGTTGTTGATTTATTTTGGTGTTTTGGGTCGTTGTCCTGTTGGATCACCCAACTTCTGTTGAGCTTCAATGGAGGACAGATAGCCAGCCTAACATTCTTTTGCAAAATGTCTTGATAAACTTGGGAATTCTTTTTTCCGTCAATGATAGCAAGCTGTCCAGGCCCTGAGGCAGCAAAGCAGCCCCAAACCATGATGGTCATTCCACCATACTTTACAGTTGGGATGAGGTTTTGATGTTGGTGTGCTGTGCCTTTTTTTCTCCACACATAGTGTTGCGTGTTCCTTCCAAACAACTCAACTGTAGTTCCATCTGTCCACAGAATATTTTGCCAGTAGCGCTGTGAAACATCCAGGTGCACTTTTGCAAACTTCAGACGTGCAGCAATGTTTTTTTGGACAGCAGTGGCTTCTTCTGTGGTGTCCTCCATGAACACTATTCTTGTTTAGTGCTTTACATATTGTAGACTGGTCAACAGAGATGTTAGCATGTTATAGAGATTTCTGTAAGTCTTTAGCTGACACTCTAGGATTCTTCTTATCCTCATTGAGCATTCTGCACTGTGCTCTTGCAGTCATCTTTGCAGGACGGCCACTCCTAGGGAAAGTAGCAACAGTGCTGAACTTTCTCCATTTATAGACAATTTGTCTTATCGTGGACTGATGAACATCAAGGCTTTTAGAGATACTTTTGTAACCCTTTACAGCTTTATGCAAGTCAACAATTCTTATTCTTAGGTCTTCTGAGATCTCTTTTGTTTGAGGCATGGTTCACATCAGGCAATGCTTCTTGTGAACAGCAAACTCAAATTTTGTTTATTATAGGCCAAGGCAGCTCTACCCAACATCTCCAATCTCGTCTCATTGATTGGACTCCAGGTTAGCTGACTCCTGACTCCAATTATCTTTTGGAGAAGTCATTAGCCTAGGGGTTCACATACTTTTTCCAACCTACACTGTGAATGTTTAAATGATGTATTCACTATAGACAAAAATACTATAATTTGTGTGTTATTCGTTTACGCACACTGTTTGTCTATTGTTGTGACTTAGATGAAAATCGGGTCAAATTTGATGACCAATTTATGCAGAAATCCAAGTAATTCTAAAGGGCTCACATACATTTTCTTGCCACTGTAAGTATTCAAACCCTTCGCTATGAGACTCAAAATTGAGCTCAAGTGCATCCTGTTTCCATTGATCATCCTTGAGATGTTTCTACAACTTGATTGGAGTCCACCTGTGGTAAATTCAATTGATTGGGCATGATTTGGAAAGGCACACACCTGTCTATGTAAGGTCCCACAGTTGACAGTGCATGTCAGAGCAAAAACCAAGCCATGAGGTCGAGGGAATTGTCCGTAGAGCTCAGAGAAAGGATTGTGTCGACTCACAGATCTGGGGATGGGTACGAAACATTTATGCAGCATTGAAGGTCCCCAAGAACAAAGAAATGGAAGAAGTTTGGAACCACCAAGACTTTTCCTAGAGCTGGCCGCCTGGCCAAACTGAGCAATCGGGAGAGAAGTTCCTTGGTCAGGGAAGTGACAAAGAACCTGATGGTCACTCTGAAAGAGCTCCAGAGTTCCTCTTTGGAGATGGGAGAAACTTTCAGAAGGACAACTATCTCTGCAGCTCTCCATCAATCAGGCCTTTATGGTAGAGTGGCCAGACAGAAGCCACTCCTCAGTAAAAGGCACATGACAGCCCGCTTGGAGTTTGCCAAAAGGCACCTAAAAATGACTCTGACCATGGAAAACAAGATTCTCTGGTCTGATGAAACCAAGATTGAACTCTTTGGCCTAAATGCCTAACATCACGTCTGGCGGAAACCAGGCACCGCTCATCACCTGGCCAATAACATCCCATGATGGTGGCAGCATCATGCTGTGAGGATGTTTTTCATGGGCAGGGACTGGGAGTCTAGTCAGGATCGAGGGAAAGATGAACGGAGCAAAGTACAGAGAGATCCTTGATGAAAACCTGCCTCAGAGTGCTGGGAAACTCCCCAAATACAGGTGTGCCAAGTTGTAGCGTCATACCCAAGAAGACTCGAGGCTGTAATTGCTGCCAAATGTGCTTCAACACAGTAGAGTGAAGGGTCTGAATACTTATGTAAATGTGATATTTCCATATATATATTTTAAAACTGCAACATTTTCTAAAAACCTGTTTTTGGTTTTGTTATTATGGGGTATTGTGTGTAGAAACAATTTAACACATTTTAGAATAAGGCTGTAATGTAACAAAATGGGGAAAAAGTGAAGGGGTCTGAATACATTCCGAATGCACTGTATAGTGTATCTATCTGCAGATAAAAAAATGCTGCTGGCTGAACATGTACGATATAAACCACCCAAAAAAAACAACAGGTCATTTTAATCAGATAGTTGCCTTTCAAAATCTTGTTAAGACGATTTTAAGGTGCACATATGAGCCACAAATGTATTGTTTATAAGTGTATATACAAGTAGCTCATAAGGCATTTATTATGGTTTATTATTCAAACATTATAAGTCATATGTTACTGGCCGACCCTTAATAACCTCATTGTTAGTCATAATGAAGACATTAATATTTATTAAAGAGCAAGTTACACAAGAAACACTCCAAGTAAGCTGTCTCAATGTAGAACTGAGAGAACAATTGTACCTGTAGTGTTACCTTATTCTTACTTGCAGAAATACTGTTCAGAAATTATCCAGACTGGACAGAAAGGGGCACATCACCTCTCCACACACTCATGAACAAAAGCATAGAATGTTCCTGAAACGAAGGATTTGTGTAGTTTCATGAGATAATAAACTTCCATTGTGTATCTTTAAATAAGAATGTCCACTACAGTATGTATTAGGACTTGCTGCCAGTATATGTTTTTGGACAGTGATTCTAAAACAATCCCTTGTATTTGATTAGCCTATGGTTCAGTGAGGGAGAGTTTGCATATGTGTTATATATGTTATACATGTTTGTACAGGGGTTGAGAATAGCCAACACCGTATCGACACAACACCTTAAGTAAATCTTTCTCTAATTTCCTGGTAACATCAATGTGACATCATTGATATGACAAAATATGATTCCCAATAAGTCCTTTATGGTCACGTGTGTCCTTAAAGTGGTCATTCCCTTACAAAAAAGAATTTGTTGCAGCAACCTTCCCGCAAATTTGGGGCAAATTTGCAGCAAACTAAATAGTGTTCCACAAAATGTTGCCAGAACTTTGCATATGTTGCCACTAGTGGTGAATCTGCAGCAAACCTTTGGCAACAAGAATATTTATTGCCACTAGTGGCAAACAGTTTACCAGAAGCTACTTCTGGTGAACACAAGATCAGAGACCAGTAATTGTTGATGACCAATCAGGCGGATTAGGAAAATCTGTTGGAAAATGGAAACCAAGCTATCTAAACTCAGCAAAATTAACGTCCTCTCACTGTCAACTACGTTTATTTTCAGCAAACTTAACATGTGTAAATATTTGTATGAACATAACAAGATTCAACAACTGAGACATAAACTGAACACGTTCCACAGACATGTGACTAACAGAAATGGAATAATGTGTCCCTGAACAAAGAGGGGTCAAAATCAAAAGTAACAGTCAGTATCTGGTGTGGCCACCAGCTGCATTAAGTACTGCAGTGCATCTCCTCCTCATGGACTGCACCAGATTTGCCAGTTCTTGCTGTGAGATGTTACCCCACTCTTCCACCAAGGCACCTGCAAGTTTCTGGACATTTCTGGGGGGAATGGCCCTAGCCCTCACCCTCCGATCCAACAAGTCCCAGACGTGCTCAATGGGATTGAGATCCGGGCTCTTCGCTGGCCATGGCAGAACACTGACATTCCTGTCTTGCAGGAAATCACGCACAGAACGAGCAATATGGCTGGTGGCATTGTCATGCTGGAGGGTCATGTCAGGATAAGCCTGCAGGAATGGTACCACATGAGGGAGGAGGATGTCTTCCCTGTAACACACAGCGTTGAGATTGACTGCAATGACAACAAGCTCAGTCCGATGATGCTGGGACACACCGCCCCAGACCATGACGGACCCTCCACCTCCAAATCGATCCTGCTCCAGAGTACAGGCCTCGGTGGAACGCTCATTCCTTCGTCGATAAACGTGAATCCGACCATCACCCCTGGTGAGACAAAACCGCGACTCGTCAGTGAAGAGCACTTTTTGCCAGTCCTGTCTGTTACAGTGACGGTGGGTTTTGTGCCCACTTGCCTTACTACAACAGGCCTACAAGCCCTCAGTCCAGCCTCTCTCAGCCTATTGCGGACAGTCTGAGCACTGATGGAGGGATTGTGTGTTCCTGGTGTAACTCGGGCAGTTGTTGTTGCCATACTGTACCTGTCCCCCAGGTGTGATGTTCGGATGTACCGATCCTGTGCAGGTGTTGTTACACGTGTTCTGCCACTGCGAGGACGATCAGCTGTCCATCCTGTCTCCCTGTAGTGTTGTCTTAGGGGTCTCACAGTACAGACATTGCAATGTATTGCCCTGGCCACATCTGCAGTCCTCATGCCTCAATGCAGCATGCCTAAGGCACTTTCACGCTGATGAGCAGGGACCCTGGGCATCTTTCTTTTTTTTTTTTTTAGAGTCAGTAGAAAGGCCTCTTTAGTGTCATAAGTTTTCATAACTGTGACCTTAATTGCCTACTGTGTCACGTTCCTGACCTGTTTTCTGTTTATTTTGTATGTGTTTAGTTGGTCAGGGCGTGAGTTGGGGTGGGCATTCTATGTTTTGTGTTTCTATGTTTAGGTCAGATGTAATTAGCCTTATATGGTTCTCAATCAGGGACAGGTGTTTTACGTTTTCCTCTGATTGAGAACCATATAAAGGTAGGCGTTTCACACTGTTTGTTTGTGGGTGATTGTCTTCCGTGTCTGTGTCTGTGCACCACACGGGACTGTTTCGTTTGTTAGTTCGTTTGTGTCGTCTGTACCAGTTCATGCGTTCTTCGTGTTATGTAAGTTCGTTTGTTCGGGTCTGTTGGACTTCGTTTATTATTTTGTATATTCTCAAGTATGTTTAGTTTTCGTCTTGTTTAATAAATATTCATGTCGTATCACAACGCTGCGTTTTGGTCAAATCCCTACTCCTCCTCTTCGTCTGAAGAGGAGGAGGAAAACCGTTACAGAATCACCCACCAACCAAAGACCAAGCGGCGTGGGAGAGCGCAACAAAGAAACCAGGACTCGTGGACATGGGAGGAAATATTGGACGGAAAAGGACCCTGGGCTCAGACAGGGGAATATCGCCGCTCTGTTGAAGAGAGGGAGGCAGCTAAAGCCCAGGAGCGGTGGTTTGAGGAGGCAGCAAGGAGACGTGGCTGGAGACCCGAAAAGCCTGTGAGTAAACCCCAAAAATTTCTTGGGGGGGGGCTAGAAGGGAGAGTGGCGAAGTCAGGTAGGAGACCTGCGCCCACTCCCTGTACTTACCGTGGAAAGCGAGAGTACGGGCAGACACCGTGTTACGCAGTAGAGCGCATGGTGTCTCCTGTACGTGTGCACAGCCCGGTGCGGTACATACCAGCTCCTCGTATCGGCCGGGCCAGATTGAGCATTGAGCCAAGTGCCATGAAGCCGGCTCTACATATCTGGCCACCAGTGCGTCTCCTCGGGCCGGCTTACATGGCACCAGCCTTACGCATGGTGTCCCCGGTTCGCCTACATAGCCCGGTGCGGGTTATTCCACCTCCCCGCACTGGTCGGGCGACGGGGAGTATACAACCAGGTAAGGTTGGGCAGGCTCAGTGCTCAAGGGAGCCAGTACGCCTGCACGGTCCGGTATTTCCGGCGCCACCTTCCCGCTCCAGCCCAGTACCACCAGTGCCTACACCACGCACCAGGTTTCCAGTGCGTCTCCAGAGTCCTGTTCCTCCTCCACGCACTCTCCCTGTGGTGCGTGTATCCAGCCCAGTGCCTCCAGTTCCGGCACCACGCATCAAGCCTCATGTGCGTCTCCAGAGCCCTGTACGCACTGATCCTTCTCCCCGTACTCGCCCTGATGTGCGTGTCCTCAGCCCGGTACCACCAGTGCCGGTACCACGCACCAGGCCTATAGTACGCTTTGAGAGTCCAGTGTGCCCTGTTGCTGCTCCCCGCACTAGCCTGAAGGTGCGTGTCTTTAGCCCGGTACCTCCAGTTCCGGTACCACGCACCAGGCCTATAGTGCGTCTCAGCCGGCCAGAGTCTGCCGTCTGCCCAGCGGCGCCTGAACTGCCCGTCTGCCCAACGGCGCCTGAACTGCCCGTCTGCCCAACGGCGCCTGACCTGCCCGTCTGCCCAACGCCGTCTGAACTGTCCGTCTGCCAAGCGTCGCATGAACTGCCCGTCTGTACAGAGCCTTCAAAGCCGCCCGTCTGCCATGAGCCTGCAAAGCCGCCCGTCTGCCATGAGCCTTCAGAGCCGTCCGCCAGACAGGAGCCGCTAGAGCCTTCCGCCAGACAGGAGCCGCTAGAGCCTTCCGCCAGACAGGAGCAGCCAAAGCCTTCCGCCAGACAGGATCAGCCAGAGCCTTCCGCCAGACAGGATCAGCCAGAGCCTTCCGCCAGACAGGATCAGCCAGAGCCTTCCGCCAGACAGGATCAGCCAGAGCCTTCCGCCAGACAGGATCAGCCAGAGCCTTCCGCCAGCCATGACCAGCCAGAGCCGTCAGCGAGCCATGACCAGCCAGAGCCGTCAGCGAGCCATGACCAGCCAGAGCCGTCAGCGAGCCATGACCAGCCAGAGCCGTCAGCGAGCCATGACCAGCCAGAGCCGTCAGCGAGCCATGACCAGCCAGAGCCGTCAGCGAGCCATGACCAGCCAGAGCCGTCAGCGAGCCATGACCAGCCAGAGCCGTCAGCGAGCCATGACCAGCCAGAGCCGTCAGCGAGCCATGACCAGCCAGAGCCGTCATCCAGCCATGACCAGCCAGAGCCGTCATCCAGCATTGAGCCGTTATCCAGCCAGGATCCGCCAGAGCCAGCCAGCCAGGATCCGCCAGAGCCAGCCAGCCAGGATCCGCCAGAGCCAGCCAGTCAGGATCCGCCAGAGCCAGCCAGCCAGGATCCGCCAGAGCCAGCCAGCCAGGATCCGCCAGAGCCAGCCAGCCAGGATCCGTCCCTCAGTCCGGAGCTGCCGTCCCTCAGTCCGGAGCTGCCGTCCTTCAGTCCGGAGCTGCCGTCCCTCAGTCCGGAGCTGCCGTCCCTCAGTCCGGAGCTGCCGTCCTTCAGTCCGGAGCTGCCGTCCCTCAGTCCGGTGTTGCCCCTCATTCTGGTGTTGTCCCTCATTCTGGTGTTGCCCCTCATTCTGGTGTTGCCCCTCATTCCGGTGTTGCCCCTCATTCCGGTGCTGCTCCTTATCCCGGTGATGCCCCTTAATTTAGGTGGGGTTATTTGGAGGGTGGTCATTGTGAGGGGGATAAGAAAGCGGGGATTTATTATGGTGGGATGGGAACCACGCCCAGAGCCTGAGCCGCCACCGTGGACAGATGCCCACCCAGACCCTCCCCTAGACTTTTGGTGGTGCGTCCGGAGTTCGCACCTTGAGGGGGGGGGTTCTGTCACGTTCCTGACCTGTTTTCTGTTTATTTTGTATGTGTTTAGTTGGTCAGGGCGTGAGTTGGGGTGGGCATTCTATGTTTTGTGTTTCTATGTTTAGGTCAGGTGTAATTAGCCTTATATGGTTCTCAATCAGGGACAGGTGTTTTACGTTTTCCTCTGATTGAGAACCATATAAAGGTAGGCGTTTCACACTGTTTGTTTGTGGGTGATTGTCTTCCGTGTCTGTGTCTGTGCACCACACGGGACTGTTTCGTTTGTTCGTTCGTTTGTGTCGTCTGTACCAGTTCATGCGTTCTTCGTGTTATGTAAGTTCGTTTGTTCGGGTCTGTTGGACTTCGTTTATTATTTTGTATATTCTCAAGTATGTTTAGTTTTCGTCTTGTTTAATAAATATTCATGTCGTATCACAACGCTGCGTTTTGGTCAAATCCCTACTCGAAAACCGTTACATACTGTCTGTAAGCTGTTAGTGTCTTAACGACCGTTCCACAGGTGCATGTTCATTAATTGTTTATGGTTCATTGAACAAGCATGGGAAACAGTGTTTAAACCCTTTACAATGAAGATCTGTGAAGTTATTTGAATTTTTACGAATTATCTTTGAAAGACAGGGTCCTGAAAAAGCAACGTTTCTTTTTTTGCTGAGTTTAGCTAGTTTGCTACCTACCAAAGTTGTCTGGTGAGTGTCTAACTTATTAAACTTCCTAATAAACGTTTACATTTTATTAGCTAAATGATTCCTAGTTAGCAATGCCATGTTTTATGGGATAGAGTAAAATACATTTTGTTAATACCAGTTTCAATTTGTCAGCGCCACTGACTGGCTAGTGCTTAGCTAGCTTACGTTAGCTATCATATTTTTGCACAATTAATATGCTAGCTAGCTAACTAATGATTTGCCTAAACACATAATTTTAGGTGAATATGTTGCTGTCTTTTCATACCAATATGCATGTCAAAATGCTCGTCTCACGGTTCAGTAGCATGTTAGCTAGCACAACAGCTAAGGTTGCAACAATAGGAGTTCATTTGACATCAAAGCAAAACGTAACTTTTGCAGATGGATACCCTTCCCCTACCGGTGGTGTTGGAAGAGGTTGTATTGGGAGGAGGATGCATCAGCACCCTTGAAATATGAGTGAGTGCACCACAAACCTAACACTTTTTTTGAGTGATAAATGAGTGCATCGTCTTCAAGATTGATAAGGTAAGCAAATGCATGTTTTATTCTCATAAATGTAGCTATACATCCATTCTTTGTAACAATGAGGTTGTTCATTGCTTTAAACTAGTAGCTAGCTCATCTTGATCATGTGTTGTTCCTTCTCTCTTTCTAGAAGCAATCAGTTACAAGGCAAAAATACAGATTGAGGCCTTCAATCAAACTGAGGACAGAGAAATATGTGTGCACCAGGTCAATGCTTCTTACACGCAGGGCTTTGAGATACAAGTTACACAAAAAAAATGTTTGGTTGTTTGCATGACCCAATTGCTGTGTTGCAGGCATTGGGCCAAAAGTTGGGTTGTTTTCTGTCAAATCAGCAATGTTGGGTTGTTGGTGCTGGGTTATTAAAGTTTGATTATGGTTATTTGACCCAGCCACTGGGTTAATTCTCCTGCCACCAGCACGTGAAGTCCACCAGAATGTGAGCAAGTAATCAAGACATGGCATTGGGTTGGGTTGGGTTGTTGCAACCGGTAATTCGCAAGTCTTCTAGTGCAACTGAGTGGAAAACGGCTAACGTTATTTCAACAGACAAAGGGTGTTTTTGCAGACTGAAAACCATGAAACCGGTAAGTAACAAACGTTACGAATTATTAATTTGATGGTCATTCAGGTTGAATTTGTTGTTCCATAATTAGGTAGATAGAGATAGCTAGCCATTTTCTGTGCTACTATCTCTGGCTGTGGTAACGCTAGCTAGATAAAGTTAGCCTTGCGATGCTAGCTTACTGGAGTGTTGTCGTGGAATATAGCTAAATGTAATGTTTTTTTGACATTTGGCTAGCGAACTGTGTCAGTGTAACGGTAGCTAAATAAAGTTAGCTAACTAGCGAGCTACCTTAGCTAGCTAAGTCTGAAAATTATTCTGGACTGTGTTGTACACTGTTTCACTAATTACCTAATGTTAGCTGGCTAGCTACCAAGCTATTTGGCAGGCTTATCTCATGCTTTCATGGTGATTAAGTTAGCTAGTGTTACTGTAACGTAAACTCACTCACTTTTGTACATCGCCTTGGTCCGTACAATTGACCTTATTTTAGCGCCCCAAAAACGTAATACTTCCAGATCAACTGTAATGTCAATACCATTGTAAAGCACAATTTCTCCCCTTTCCAACATAATTCATGCCGAGACCTCCACGGTGCCCGTTTCTGCATAATTCAAGAAGGCAATGAGCTCCGTCGGGTCTCTTTAAAAATGGCGGGTTGGGAAGCGAAACTAATGCGTGATAGTGAGAAGGAGAGGTGTGTTGGGAAAACTGCTTTTTTTCACTCGATCTGTCCAACTTATCACCTTATCGCCTCTAAAATGTAAATAAAACACTATAAAGAGTTTATATAATGTGTCATTACATACTTATTTGAAGGTTTGTGTCGAATTTGAATCAGGTTTTTAGTGCGGTGCTAAAGTGATCTTCAGAAGTAAACAGCGGCTTTGAGAGTCATGATGCTTGCAGTGATGATGCAAAAAATGACTAGGTTTCCCCCCCTTACCCCCGTCACTGTCCATTTCTTGTTTTTAAAAGATGAGAGAAGTGCTACACCTGGTGGAGAGAGATTGTAAGACAGAAATAGTTGCTTTATGCGTGCTGTACGTTACGGCATGACACGTCATTATGTAACGGAGGGTCCGTTTTTTCAACTTTTCTCTCCAATACTATAGAACCATTACCATGATCGATCAACGCTTGAATAGAAACGTAGTTCACACCCCCGATTTTGAAGTCAACACAGTCGCTACAGTCCCATTAGTTTTCTTTGCAGCTTCGTTTGAATGTCGCGGTTGCGCACATTTGTCGGAATGGGGTGAGTTTACGTTACTGGTTTTCAATTGTTTCTGACAGTGGCAGCTTTAGTCGGACTTGTGAAGTTGAGGATGGATGCAAATTCTTTTAGCTAGCTATAGTTAATTTGATGGTAATGGCCTGCGTAATGACATCGCGCTGTAATGTACAATTTACCTTATTTTAGCGGCCAAAAAACATAATACTTCCAGGTCAACTGTAATATGAATACCATTGTAAAGCACAATTTCTCCCCTTTCCAGCAAAATCAGTGACAAGACCTTCATGCTGCCCATCTCTGCATGATTGAAGAAGGCAATGAGCTCTGTCGGGTATTTTTAAACACGGAGGATGGGAAGCGAAACCTACTGCGTGATATGGAAAGGGAGAGACAATCCGTGTGGGGAAACAGCTTTTTTCACCCCATCTGTCCAACTTATCACCTCTAAAATGAAAATTAAACACTACAAAGAGTTTATATAATGTGTCATTACATACCTATTTTAAGGTTTGTGTCAAATTTGAATCGGGTTTTTCAGGCAGGTCTAAAGTTATCTTCAGAAGAAGACAGCGGCTGTCGCGGCTTTTGAGAGTCACGTTGGCTTGCAGAGTTGACGCAAAAAATGAACACATTCAGTTGTACAATTGATTAGGTATCCCCCTTACCCTGTTCCTTCCTTATTTTTAATCTGCGAGAGAAGCGCTACACCTTGTGGAGAGAGGATGTACGACACAAAATTAGTTGCATTATGCGTGCTGTACGTTATGTCATGACACGTCACAATTTAACGTACAGCGTCAGAGGGGTCTGTTTTTTCAACTTGTCTCCAATACTATCGGGCCATTACCATGTCAATCAACACTTGAATAGAAATGTAGTTCACACCCCAGATGTTGATGTCAACACAGTCGCTACAGTCCCATTAGTTTTCTTTGTAGCCTCGTTTGAATGTTGCGGTTGCGCAAATTTGTACAGAATGGGATTAGTCAGCAGTAACCTTTGAGCAAAGCATTGTTCTATCTGTAGTTAGAGTTCAGCTTAAATTTGATGTAGCTAAGTTAGCTAGCTATACTATCTTTCAAAAATTATTTTTTTCTGTCAAGGCCAATGGACAGCTTTGTAAAAGATACGCTCAATGAGTGGAACCTGGCCTCTGATTCAAAGTTTGAGGGTTAAGTAAAACTGAGAAAGTCCTTTTTGAGAGTTTGGGGACAGTGCTGTGGGGAAAAACAAAACTGATTTTTATTGACCCAGTGTAAAACAGCATCTACATGTACGTCTTCCACATTGTCATTGATAACCAATAGTACCTTAACAGAAACTTGAAAGACCTAACTTCATCAGAGCCTCTTAGAACCATGAAGCCACTTTGGGACTAGATACATTACATTCACAGCTGCCATAGATAGTCTGGCCTTCATTTTACCATGCTTGCTTTATTGGTCATTTGCACAGATATTCTGTCACAGATTTGGCTGCCGGTTATCAGCCTGCCTTTCTAACCTCAAAGCTACTGCCGCCCCTTCATTTTGCTCTTTCCTCACACCCGTGACTTTGTTTAACCATTTGACCTGGCTTATCAACCCTTCCCTCCTCAAAGTACGTAATCTAGAAATGTGAGTAAAACTAGTTCTTTAACTCTCCCCCATAGCAGTTAAGCCTAGCGGTTGAGAGCATTGGGCCAGTAACCGAAAGGTCGCTTGTTCAAATCCCAGAGCCAACAAGGTGTAAAAAACTTCTGTCCTTGAGGAGGCAGTTAAGAACAACTGCTCCACGGGCGCCGAAGATGTGGATTTAGGCCGTCCCCCACACCGTTCTGATTCATAGGGGTTGGGTTAAACGCAGAAGATGTGGATTTAGGCCGTCCCCCACACCGTTCTGATTCATAGGGGTTGGGTTAAACGCAGAAGATGTGGATTTAGGCCGTCCCCCACACCGTTCTGATTCATAGGGGTTGGGTTAAACGCAGAAGACACATCTTGGTTGAATGCATTCAGTTGTGCAACTGACTCGGTACCCCCTTCCTCTTTTGTAGTGGAGGAGACAGACCAGGAAACACTCTTGCTTTTGGACGACTCGACTATAGCCTGAAGTTAAAGAAGTACATAAAAGACTTACACGCAGTGAGTAAACGCCACACTTTTTATACATAAGGGGAGGTCCCCGAGACACACACGTGAAAACATAGGACTGTGGAAACCCCAAGCGACACACCAAGTTTGAGCAGTAGCCGGGTGTTGCCAGGTACACGTTGAAGGATTTGTTGTGTATTTTGAAAACTGATTGGTATAAGGAATGTATAATTCATTGAATACTTTGTGCTCACAACAGAGTCAACTGTGAGAGGGCAGCCCAGATGACCGAGTGGCTGAAGAACAACATCTGGCCGGCAATCCATGTTGCGGAGTACATGAAGGACACCGCAATCCAGAGGGCTCAGTGGACCAGACAGAATGGGGACAAGACAGTCGAGATAGTACGAGAGTATCCGCATCTGCTGGATACTCCAGGCATGGTGGGTACATTTTTTACAAAAACATTAAGACTTGAATTTGATTCTGTTTGCTGTGATTAACTAGCCTGGCTGACGGAACGCACATTACTCACACCGCAGGGAGAGAACACACTGGTTTGGAAATGAGGCTGTTTGTTAATGCAATATTCGCTCATAAATTGTGCAACGGGGTTTGATTGGTTCTCTCAAATGATTTCTTTCTCCTCGGGGTTGAGACCTCATTGTTTGGATTAGAAAATCCAACCATTGTAATAGAAGGGGGCGGCGCTCAGGGCCTCAGTGTGGCTGTGCGTGTGGGTGTTTGAGTGTGAAAGACAGAGGAGAGCCAACTAGTAAAAGCACAGCCCCCTTCATTATCAATGCACTGTGCCGACAATATTAAAGAGCCATTCCAGACTGAGGTCAGGAGGACTTCGAGAGTTAGGTGTTAGCCAGACTAATGATTAAAAAGTAATTGTTTGTCCACTTTACTACAGATTGCTCAGGACTTCTCCAATTTAAACCTGGACTGCCCGGGGAAACTCACTGGGAACTGGATCGCTGTCTTCAAGGACAAAAAAAATAACTTTGCCAGCCGAGAGTAGCAGGCTCAAGATCTTTCTCTTCAAAGTGCAGGTATAGTTTGAAATGACCAACACCAGTCACAACCCTACTGGGTTGGATTAACCCAATACTGTGTTTGTCCAATATTGACCCAGCGTTGGGTTGTCAAAACGACATTGAATTATTATTATTGATGATGAATTATTTTTAACGCAGCATGGTTTAGTGTAACAATAATTCATTTTGGGGGAAATGATGAATTGCCATATTAGGCATAGGTCTATTACTACCTTTTTTAAGTTGCCAAAATAAAATGTTTTCAGTAATTGTTTTCAGTATCCTAATTTCGTATGTTTTGTGTTTTCTGATTGTTTCAGTTCATGCATTCAACAAGTGTTGTACTTCCACAGGGCTGCAATTTCCAAAGTTTACTCACAAAGGCAATACTTATGAACTAGGTTTGATTTAGTTTTTGTTTTAATTATTTACATTTTGTTAATTATCTTTTAAACTTCCATTGGTTGAAATCTATTGCTCAGTTAACGCTTGGCTCATGTAAATAATTTTATAGTTGTCCCTTTAAACATCCTACGGTCAACATTGCCATAGTGTTCACATTTTTCTCAAATAAATATTGTAGCTACATAAAAAGATGAAATAAACAATTTATTTGGGAAATATCCAGTCTTTGCTCTTTTCTTCATTACCACGCTGATGATTTCAAGTTGTATTTGATTTATTTTTTATCTGTTAAGACATTGAACACGTTGTTTAGTATATTTACTACATTAGTATCTTTCGGTTTTTTTCTCAGAGAAGTTCATTTAAAGTTGTGATTTTGTTTATGTTGATACAACATTTCAATGTTAACACACAATAACCAAAAACCTGATCTAATTTGCATATTCATACTGATTTTGCAGCACATTGCGGCAAACAGTAGAATGTTCGCCACAAGTTTTCCAGAATATGTATATGTACTGCAACAGTTTGCCACCAAAGGAATTTGCTTGTGAAAATATGAGCTTGCCGCAAATTTGAGAAAAATTGCCCAAAGGTTTGCCACAACTGTTTGCATTGAAGCCTATTTTTTTCTGTAAGGGTTGTGATTTAAAGATATACACTATGGACGTTCAGTTGCTAATTTTCACGCGTATATGATATACAATGCATTTGGAAAATATTCAGACCCCTTAACTTTTCCCACATATTGTTACGTTACAGCCTTATTCTAAAATTGATTAAATATTTTTTCCCCCTCATCAATCTACACACAATACCCTATAATGACAAATACGTTTTTTTGAGGGAAAAAAAATGGAAAAAAACAAACTGAAATATCACATTTACATAAGTATTCAGAATATTTACTCAGTACTTTGTTGAAGCACCTTTGGCAGCGATTACAGACTCGAGTCTTCTTGGGTATAACACTACAAGCTTGGCACACCTGTAATCTCTGCCAAAGGTGCTTCAACAAAGTACTGAGTAAATATTCAGAATACTTATGTAAATATGATATTTCAGTTTACAGGCTTTGACATTATAGGGTATTGTGTGTAGATTGATGAGGGAAAAATATATTTAATCCATTTAAAAATAAGGCTGTAACGTAAGAAAATGTGGAAAAAGTGAAGGGGTCTGAATCCTTTCCGAATGCACTGTAATATGAATCCATGTCTTATTTCATGATACTACACAAATCCTTTGTTTCACACAAACATTACATGCTTTTGCTCATGGGTGTGGGGAGGTGTGCCCCGTTCTGTCCAATGAGGTCATTTCTGGACAATATTTCTGCAAGTAAGCACATTTTTAAGGCACTGTGTCCTTCTTAGTCCCACATTGAGACAGCTTACTAAGAGTATGTTTCTTGTGTAACTTGCTCTTTATTAAATACTAATATGTCTCTATTATGACTAATAATGAGCTTATTATTAAGGATTGGCCAGTAACACATGTTTGAAAAAGAAAAATACTTAAAGCTGCAATATATAACTTTTTCGGCGGCCGGGCCAAATTCACATAGATATGTGAGTTATAGATCTGTAATTCTCCTTGAAAGCACGTATAAGAAGCATAGATCTGTTTTATGTGTGGTATTTCTATTTTTCCCCACTCTAAACTTTAGTTTTTGCAGTTTTTTTTCTTTCGGTTTTGCACACCAATTTCAAACAGATGAAAATATATTTTTTGTTATGGTTTAGACGGTACAATGATTCTCTACACAATGACTGCTTGTTTTCTCACATAAACTGAAATTAGGCTAACTATTCAAATTTTTGAAACCAGCAACTGAGCCATTTCTGCATATTGCACATTTAATAAAAGGCCTAATCTATTGCTAATAAGATATAATAAAGACCTTATTAGCTACTTGTATATACACTTATAAAATACTAATTTGTGGCTAATATATGCACCTTAAAATAAATTGTCACAAAAATATTGTTGGATGATATATCCATGTAGGAAGATTAAACAAATGGACTACTGCCTACATGTTGGTTTAATGTGGACTGTCCTAAATGATCACATCACAGTGTTTTCTTAATCCCTGCACACAAGGTATGCAGAGATCTGTTCGACTATGAGTGCAAATGACCATATTTGCCAGGCGTGTCATTGTTAAAAACACATGTGCTTCATCAAACATTGAATTTGGAGCATTGCCAAGGACTTAACATATAAGTACCTCAAAAAAGCAAAAGGTTCAACAGATCCTCACTGAAACCTCACTACAACAGACATGATGTACCAGGCTTTTCTGCTGACGATCCCTCTACTGATGCCACTTCAGACATCATGCACCAAAAAGCACTTGATTCTGTAAAGAAGGTTGGGCAGGCAAGTGCTCCAAAAGTTGTCACAGTTAATGATTTGAGAAATAGGGCTCAGTTCAATGCCAGAAGCTGCAAGGAAGTTAAGGACAAATATGGTCAAACTGAGAACGGCCTGTACCACAGCTACTGGGGTGGTCTACCAGACCTTCTGCGACATGACCACAGCGGGCGGCGGCTGGACTCTGGTGGCAAGCGTGCACGAAGACAACATCTATGGGAAGTGCACGGTGGGCGATCGTTGGACCAGCCAGCAGGGCAACAACGCACAAGGAGAAGGCAACTGGGCCAACAGGAAGACTTTCGGAACAGTGGAGGCAGCCACGGACGATGACTTCAAGAATCCTGGCAACTACGACATCGAAGCAGAAGACATGTCGATGTGGCATGTTCCCAACAACACTCCGGTCAACCACTGGAACCTGGCCGCCATCATGCGCTACCACACTGACAGGCACTTCCTCCATCTGTATGGGGGAAACCTGTACCAACTCTTCCACAGCTACCCGGTCGAGTACAACGTTGGTGCACACCTGTCCGACAATGGACCCTCCATTCCCATAGTGTATGACCTTGGGGACAAAGAGTCTACCAAAAATGTATACGGCCCTTACTCTGGAGGGGAGATTGAAGGAGGCTTCATCAGTTTCAGAGCCATAAACCATGAACAGCCATCTGCTCTGGGGTCAAACCGAAAAGTGGTAATGTTGAACATTACTGTATAGGTGGATGTGGGTTTTTCCCTGAGGCTAACCCTCTTCAATGTGGGGATTTCACTGGCTTTGCCTGGAATGGCTATGGGACCCATATAGGCTTTAGTGCATCATAACAGATGCTTGAGTCAGCTGTCTTACTCTTTTACCGCTAATGCACCATGCATTTACTTTTTTTGGTTGTTTTATTGATTGAAAGATTTTTGGGTACAGATTAAAACAATACATTTAAAAGTATTTTTTATTTTATTTTTTTTCTCTATTAATTCCATTACTATAAAGAAACAGTATAAAGCATTAACCATTCCATGCGTCATAAAAAGATGAGCATCTTATACACTCATTAAATGCTTATAGTTGATATTGTGACAAATATTATTATGTCATGTGAGGGTCATAACTGAAATACTGTAAGGTTACTGTAATCTACTTTGTGACACCTGTTGTGTTGGGGTGATGGGGGGTGGAAAGTCTGTGTATGGATTGTGTGGGCTTGTTTGAACTTTCTTTCTGTAATAAAGTAGTCTATAGATTTGAGAGCATGAAATGAGCCTACTGTACTTTTTCATCAGAATCTTTCTTTCTTCTTTCTTTGGTGGGTGCGTTAAGGTGAACCTACTCCTCCATATGGGTATACCTTTGCCTACAACAACCAACAGAACCCCTGGAACCTTGGAAGAACTTTGTCTAGGAGATAGAATACCTCCTCGCCATCTCTCTAAGAAGGCGAGAGAGAGAGAAGGCGAGAGAGAGAGAGAGAGAGATCAGGCGAAAGAGAGAAGGCGAGAGAGAGAGGGAGACAGAGGAGAAAGGACATAGAGAGGACATCGAGAGGACATGTTCTGAGTGCTGTAATGATACCCCAGTGTTTTCACACAACTAGCTATGTGATGTTTTGAAATGTAGATATACAGTACATGCTGCTGGCTGTCAGATTAAAACATGTTTGTCTCTTGAAGAAAGACACTGGACATGATCGTATCCAACTAATGGCGCTCCTCTGGGACACACACACGGCCAAGAGGCAGCAGGCGACATAATGATGAAGAGAAGAAAAGCCGCCAGCCTAGCCGAGTCTCAGAATGTTCATGGCCATACAGCATCATTATTTCTGGGTCTGTTTCCCTGGTTGAAGCTTTCCGGGAGGTTGAGAGCCAGAGATGTTCCTACCACCCTCAGAGGAAAAGACACATAACTAGGGTGTTCTGGCTAACACACTTCACCTTGTGTTAGGATCACAGTCACACACAGCTGTACACAAACACACATACACGTATGCACACGCATATAGGCAAATGGCTGAAAGGCTGAGCATAGACAGAAGGTCTTATGTATGGTGGTGACAGAGCAGTGTGTGTGTGTGTGTGTGTGTGTGTGTGTGTGTGTGTGTGTGTGTGTGTGTGTGTGTGTGTGTGTGTGTGTGTGTGTGTGTGTGGAAGCTCCGATGAGCAACACAGGGGTAGCCTGCAGGCTAGCACATTACTTACGGAGGGAACCCTGACACACACACACCTCAATCTCTCAAGATGAGTAACAGTGGGGTCCGAAATGATCGATACCCTTGATAAAGATGAGCAAAACATTGGGAAGTTATATTATTTTACACTAACTGCTCATCTTTATCAAGGGTGTCGATAATGTTGGACTTCAAACCCTTTGAAAACCTGTGGTTTGAATTGAAGAGAGCAGTCAATAACCGCAGACTAAGGATATCAAGGATCTGGAAAGATTGTGTATGGAGGAATGGTCTGAGATCCCTCCCAATGTGTTCTCCAACTCATAAAACATTTTAGAAAAAGTCTCAGTGCCGTTATCCTCACAAGGTGAGGTATTGAAAACAGTGTCAATCTGATATATATATATTTTTTTTACTTGTTAAATAAAATCTCTTTCTCTGAGCAATTGTATTTCTCTGAGCAATTTTTTTAAGCATACAATACAGTGAAATATTTTAATGATTTATTTTATACAGTAATTTTTGCTCATCTTGGTCAAGGGTGTCAATCATTTCTGAACCCACTGTATGTCATGGTCATGGATACAAAGTCTACATGTAACAGGGTTGGTTATGTTTCCACTTGCCTCTAAAGAACGGTGTATTTAATGTTCAAGCATTCTTATTGGTTGGTTCAATTCCGATGTCAATAAGGCGTGTTGTGATTGGCCCCGCTTGCAGATAGGGGGAGATCGCGAACGTCAGGTCTCCCCAGAATGAAAATGTGATGCAAGGGGTAGTTCACATTCTGAATACTGTTTCTATGTTCTATTTTACAATGTGTACGTACAAGTTTGCTGAACATTGCTGATTTATACATGTGTGGGTATATGGTACCTGTTAGGGATTGAGGGGCTTTCTGGGATGTGCTTTGGTATATGATTGCTGTATATAAGTGTGTTAGCTAGCATGCTGGTCACATAAGCCCACTGCTAACAGTTGTTTTCATGCTACAGATGATGTCATCGACAGCCAACTAACGTGCTGTTTCCTATTTAGCAACAGGTATTTACACATGTTATATTTTGTATTGTATTTTTGTATTTTGTTTAGTCCCAGTATGAAAATGTGATGCAAGGGATTTTACCATCGACAGCCATCAACATCATCAAGCCCTGCACAACTAGCGTGCTGTTTCCTATTTAACAACAGCAGATAATAAATCATGCTCAACTGGGACCACTGGCTGGGGTGATTTATTTGGACAAAACACAACGCAAGGAGAGTACGATCAACATCTGTTACATACATAGGACACTGAGTTATGAGCACCTTTGCCCAATCTGAAGCTAACTGATAGTGAGGTCTATGGAGAGGGAGGAAAAACACATGAGACAGTGAGGGAGTGTCAAAGCCTGAGGACTAATTAGATAGTCTCTAAACGCTCCATCTGGCCACTACTCTCAGGGTTCAGGAGGTGGTAGAAGAAGGGACGAGGAGGGGGGATAAGAAGGTAGATGTATTCTACCTGGCTGGCAGGAAAAGTGTTCCTATAGTCCACCTATAGGTGAACGGGTGCTATAGTGTGTGTGGGTGTCAGGGGAGAGACATTATGACCCTGGTACATCAGGTTTCCACCTGTCAGTCCTGCAAAGGAGAAAGCAAGCAGGGTCATGGTCCCCTTCTCTCTGTCTCTCCCCATCCCTTCTTCCTCTCCCTCCTCACCCTCGTTCCCCCTTCCCTCCTCTCTCCCTCCCACCCCTTTCTTCCTCACCCTCCCTCCCCCCTTCTTCCTCGCCCTCCCTCCCTCCTCCCTCCCCCTTCCCTCCTCTCTCCCTCCCTCCCTTCTTCCTCGCCCTCCCTTCTCCTTCCCTCCCTCCCCCCTCGCCCCCCCTTCTCCTTCCCTCCCTCCCTCCCCCTTCTTTCCTCCCTCCCTCCCTCCCTCCCCCTTCTTCCCTCCCTCCTTCCCCCTTCCCTCCCTTCTCCTTCCCTTCCTCCCCCTTCTTCCCTCCCCTCCCTCGTCCCTTCTTCCTCGCCCTCCTTCCCCCTTCCCTCCCTTCTCCTTCCCTTCCTCCCCCTTCTTCCCTCCCCTCCCTCGTCCCTTCTTCCTCGCCCTCCCGCCTCCTCCTCCTCTCTCACCCTCCCTCCCCTTCCCTACTCTCTCGCCCTCCCTCCCCCTTCCCTTCTCTCTTGCCCGCCATCCCTCTTCCCTACTCTCTCGCCCTCCCTCCCCCTTCCCTACTCTCTCGCCCTCCCTCCCCCTTCCCTCCTCTATCACCCTCCCTCCCCCTTCCCTCCTCTCTTGCCCTCCCTCCCCCTTCCCTCCTCTCTTGCCCTCCCTCCCCCTTCCCTACTCTCTCGCCCGCCCTCCCCCTTCCCTCCTCTATCGCTCTCTTCTCCTCTCCCGCCCCCTTCTCTCCTCTCCCGCCCCCTTCCCTCCTCTCTTGCCCGCCTGCCCCCTTCCCTCCTCTCCTGCCCGCCTGCCCCCTTCCCTCCTCTCCTCTCTCGGCCGCCTGCCCTCTTCCCTCCCCCTCCCCCTTCCCTCCTCTCCCGCCACCTTCCCTACTCTCCTCTCCCGACAGCCTGCCCCCTTCCCTCCTCTCCTCTCCCATCCCCTTCCCTCCTCTCCTGCCCACCTGCCTGCCCCCTTCCCTCCTCTCCTGCCCACCTGCCCCTGTCCCTCCTCTCTTCTCCTCTCCCGCCCCCTTCCCTCCTCTCTTGCCATCCCTCCCCCTTCCCCCCTCTCTTCTCCTCTCCCGCCCGCCTACCCCCTTCCCTCCTCTCCTCTCCCGCCCCCTTCCCTCCTCTCTCGCTCTCTCGTCCCCTTTCCTCCTCTCCCGCCCGCCCCCTTCCTTCCTCTCCTGCCTGCCCGCCTGCCCGCCCGCCCACTTCCCTCCTCTCCTGTCCCACCCCCTTCCCTTCTCTCCCTTCCGCCCCTTTCTTCCTCTCTCCCTCGCCCTCCCCCTTCCCTCCTCTCCCGCCCCCTTCCCTACACTCCTCTCCCGACAGCCTGCCCCCTTCCCTCCTCTCCTCTCCCGTCCCCTTCCCTCCTCTCTCGCTCTCTCGTCCCCTTTCCTCCTCTCCCGCCCGCCCCCTTCCTTCCTCTCCTGCCTGCCCCCTTCCCTCCTCTCCTCTCCCGCTCCCTTCCCTCCTCTCCTGCCCACCTGCCTGCCCCCTTCCCTCCTCTCCTGCCCACCTGCCCCTGTCCCTCCTCCTCTCCCGCCCCCTTCCCTCCTCTCTTGCCATCCCTCCCTCTTCCCCCTCTCTTCTCCTCTCCCGCCCGCCTACCCCCTTCCCTCCTCTCCTCTCCCGCCCCCTTCCCTCCTCTCTCGCTCTCTCGTCCCCTTTCCTCCTCTCCCGCCCGCCCCCTTCCTTCCTCTCCTGCCTGCCTGCCCGCCCACTTCCCTCCTCTCCTGTCCCACCCCCTTCCCTCCTCCTTCCCTTCTGCCCTCCCTCACCCCCCCTTCTCTCTCGCCCTTCCTCCCTCCCTCACCCCCCCTTCTCTATTTCACTCCCCCTTCCCCCCCCCTTCTCTCTCGCCCGCCCTCCCTCCCTCTCTTCCTTTTAGCCAGAAGTAGCTCAGTGGGGTGAGAGGGATATAAACCTAGCTGAGCCCCAAGTCAGACTCACTAGCTATAAACCCCAGCTCAGCTGCAGACTCACTAGCCTGGCTAAAGTGGATTTGGGAAGAGAATTAGAAACCCTGTTAATCCCCTATTGTCATCGCTCCATAGCACGCTGCACACAGAGGAAAGATAATTACTGTATTTGGAACAGAAAAAAAGAGACAATTTGCCACATTTAAATTCAATAATGACTGCTACGTGGTTTCATATCTTTTTCTCTGAATAACGATAAAAGTGGGTTATTTTTTTGCTGTTTAGGTTCAAAGTGGAACCAATGCATACAGGGCTGGTCATTTATTATGTAAGGATCAATCTCATTCCATGGAGGGCCGAGTGTCCACGGGTTTTCGCTCCTTCCTTGTACTTGACTGATGAATTAAGAACACTAATTAATAAGGAACTCCCCTCATCTGGTTGTCTAGGTCTGTTGTGGTGACCGTATTACCACCACACCGGCGGTCACATGTCATGAAGGCAGTCAAATTTAACGTGACCGTTTAGTCATGGTAATTAGGTTTCTCCAAGCTCTGATGTTGCTGATGGTCATTAGTAGCCTACCTGTCACGTTCCTGACCTTATTTCCTTTGTTTTGTCTTTGTTTAGTTGGTCAGGATGTGAGCTGGGTGGGCATTCTATGTTATGTGTTTCTATGTTGGGTTCATGTTCAATTAGCCTGATATGGTTCTCAATCAGGGGCAGGTGTTTTACGTTTCCTCTGATTGAGAACCATATTAAGGTAGGCTGTTCTCACTGTTTGTTTGTGGGTGATTGTTCCTGTGTCAGTGTTTGTACCACTTGGGACTGTTTCGTTTCGTTCGTTCGTGTGTTCCGTCCTGTTCGTGCGTTCATGTGTTTTGTTCTCAAGTTCAGGTCTGTTCACGTCGTTTGTTATTTTGTAGTTTGTTCAAGTGTTTTTCGTCTTCGTTTAAATAAACGTGATTATGTCTTTAAACTACGCTGCATATTGGTCCGATCCTTGCTCCTCTTCAGATGAGGAGAAAGACGAGCGTTACACTACCAAACTTGCTAACAGCATGGTACTCAGCACTTTGTTGTCCCTCTAATCACTCTGACATCAATGAAAATGATATAAAAAATCTAATCAAATACTTCATGAGAGCCCATGAATTCATGTTGCGCAACATTTCTATAGGCTATGTAATTGCACGAGAAAACAGAGTGATGGCCTCTACTAAAACGAGGAGGATCCCATCAGCTTTCTATAGGCTAGATAATAAATCAGCAGACTGGCGACCTCGAGCACCGGAGGGGGACTATACATGACAATGGTTGTATTAAATTTGGGATCTATCGCATCCACCAACTGTCCCAGAATATGTTTGGAATATTTATTTATTGCACAGAATAGGTCAACTTTTGTACTATGGGGGATAGTAGATTGGCATAAGCTAGTGCTTTTGCTGTTCGTTAGGCCTACTCATCTTGTTGGCTGACAAAAACTAAATGTGGACAGTTCTTCCAATATCTTCAATATGCACCTCGGAATTGGATAAGGACGCGTGCAGTTGTGTCCCCTGAAGTGTCTGTCTTCACTTGTAGCCTGTGAGAAAGACCAGATCACGTGATGGAGAGCCATGTGAGTGAGAAGTGTTTCAGAACAGGCAGCACTCAGGGAGAAGGGCTGCAAAAGGAATGGATTTTATTAGGGTGCTTCATGGCCACACAAAGGGGATGCCGCCGGGAAAGTCAAAGCATTATCAAGTGCTTCTCAAATTGTGAATGAGAGACTGACGAAGTGTGAACAGCCTGCACAAAAAAACAAAGCAGAGCTCATGCCTTTCAAGTGACTTTTTTGAAATCATCATTAGTCGCATCATGCAGCCTTACAATGTATTAAAAATCAAAACATATAGCCCAATGTTTGTAGAACAACTAAAGGTACATTATTAACTCTAAATTAAGTATATAGGAGTACCTATTTCGCACAGAATAGCCGCATGTGCGCACTCCCTCAAATCATTTGGAGAAAATATCCTTTCTATTTTATTCAGTTTTGTTCAATTGTATTCATCATACTATACAATAATACCATGGAATTGTAAGCAAAGCTTGTCTGCTAAATGAACTAGTGTAGCCCACAGCCATTTGGCATAGCCAGATCAGTACCTAACATAAGGACAACTCGGTATGCTATTCTGTTCTAATGAAATAGACTACTTTTTCTTCATATCATGTTTCTTTAGACCTGTCAAAAATAAGTAAAGTATTTATTGTGAAGGTTTAGGCTATAATACAATGGTTTACTAGACTTTTGAAAAGGTAGACGTTCCAAAGGTCTGCAGCAGTGGCTTGTAGACTATGTGTGGAAGCCAGGAGATGCTAAATGTGTTTATGTTAATTAACGGGCCTGGAGATGCTAAATGTGTTTATGTTAATTAACGGTCAATTACCGTGCGACCGACAGCTATTTGCTTGACAATCACCGATTGACGAAATTTCGTGACCGCCACAACCCTACGCAGACAGCCACAACCCTACGCAGGAGAAACATCAGTCAACTTTTATACATTTCTAGCCATTCATTCTTCAACACCAGACTTATATAATTGTATTACAACACTCAGCTGGTACCGAAGCGCTGCAGATAATGTCAAATATATTTGCTGTACATACAGAACCTAGATCTGTTTTAGTATGGTCATGTGTCCCATCTTCTCTAGGATCTCCAGGCTTTACATTCTCCCTGTTGTTGTTTTTCTGTTTGTTTCACTCACTCACTCACTCACTCACTCACTCACTCACTCACTCACTCACTCACTCACTCACTCACTCACTCACTCACTCTCTCTCACCTATGGTTGGTCCTACCTACAGCTGTGTCTATTAGCATTGTGTCTTTCTGTCTTTCAGACAAAGACACCAGCCACCGTGAGAGGATGAAAGGAGGCTGCACCAGTAATCCTAGATTATCCAGCGCTGATTGAGAATGGAGGGAACGTGACGCGCGCACACACACACACACACACACACAAACACCCAGCGTGCCTCCCTGCATCTCCCCTGCTGTTTAGCTGCCAAGCACATGAATGCCACTCATGCGTGGGGTACGATCAGGGCCTGTGGACATGCTCGTAATCCCCTTCGCCCCAAACCATGTAAATAAAGACAGGGTAACTCTGCTGCCAAGCCTGTGAGGTGTGTGTGTGTGTGTGTGTGTGTGTGTGTGTGTGTGTGTGTGTGTGTGTGTGTGTGTGTGTGTGTGTGTGTGTGTGTGTGTGTGTGTGTGTGTGTGTGTGTGTGTGTGTGTGTGTGTGTGTGTGTGTGTGTGTGTGTGTGTGTAAGTTGGGGGCAGCATTAGGGAGAGTGGTCATGCACAGGATGCTACAACAAGATCGTTTGGCTTTAATGTCTCCTCCCTCAGGTCTGAATGATAACAGGAACATTAAAACGAAAGGCTGAATTTCTGTACTGAGGACTGTTACTGTTCACACTCACGAATGCACACATGCTCTTCAGGGTGGGGACTTTACATTGATACTAGTATGACTCAGAGAAAGAGTTGTTATTTGTTGTTGAGGGGCTGTTTTTCCCTCTCAGTCAGCACTGACTGTAATAGCAGGAGAGGGACAAACAGATAGACAGAAAGGGAGGGAGAGGATAGCTGTTAGGGGACAGACAGACAGACAGACAGACAGACAGACAGACAGACAGACAGACAGACAGACAGACAGACAGACAGACAGACAGACAGACAGACAGACAGACAGACAGGAGAGCTGTTAGAGACAGGGGCAGACAGACAGACAGACAGACAGACAGACAGACAGACAGACAGACAGACAGACAGACAGACAGACAGACAGACAGACAGACAGGAGAGCTGTTATAGACAGGGACAGACAGACAGGCAGGCAGACAGACAGACAGACAGGCAGGAGAGCTGTTACAGACAGACAGGCAGGCGAGCTGTTGACAGACAGACAGACAGACAGACAGACAGACAGACAGACAGACAGACAGACAGACAGACAGACAGACAGACAGACAGACAGACAGACAGACAGACAGACAGACAGGAGAGCTGTTAGAGACAGGGACAGACAGGGACAGGGGGTATTAGTGAGTGTTTGTTTGACATGTTTTCCCCTGTCAGTGTGGCTGAGCATCAGAGGAGAGAGTCGGACATAAGAGCCTGGCTGACAGCTCCTCTGATGGCTGCTCTGTCACGTCAGCTCTTCTGTTCTGTTCTCCCCACCAGCAGTAGCAGTGGTGGCATCAGGTCAGCCAGGCTAAGAGGGGTGCAGTGGGGTTTTTGGAGGAGGGTCTGTCTGTCTCTGTCTGCCTGCCTGCTTGGCCCTAGTCTTGAGACAAAGTTTGCTTCAGTTCTCTCAGGCAAGCTGAACTCCTCTGAACGTAGCCCAAGAATCCTTTCATCCGTCCCTCATCCCCTCATCCCCTCCTTCACTCCATCCCTTCTTCCCCCTGGCCTGTGTGGTTGAGAGGAGACTAGAGATAAGTAGTAGTCTGGAGGGATTCGGAGGGCAGTAGCAGTTAGCAGTGGTCAGCAGTAGTAGTCTGGAGGGACTCGGAGGGCAGTAGCAGTTAGCAGTGGTCAGCAGTAGTAGTCTGGAGGGACTCGGAGGGCAGTAGCAGTTAGCAGTGGTCAGCAGTAGTAGTCTGGAGGGACTCGGAGGGCAGTAGCAGTTAGAAGTGGTCAGCAGTAGTAGTCTGGAGGGACTCGGAGGGCAGTAGCAGTTAGAAGTGGTCAGCAGTAGTAGTCTGGAGGGACTCGGAGGGCAGCAGCAGTTAGAAGTGGTCAGCAGTAGTAGTCTGGAGGGACTCGGAGGGCAGCAGCAGTTAGCAGTGGTCAGCAGTAGTAGTCTGGAGGGACTCGGAGGGCAGTAGCAGTGTGGCTCTAGCAGCGATCTGGATCAATGAGGACCAACACAACACTAATGAGCTACTGATCCTAAAGAATCTGGTGTCACACACACAAGAGAGCCTTGTGTGGGAAAGACACCATGCTACTGATCCTCTATCAACTTGTGTTATTCAACTGGACACACACACACCACGTGAAACAGAAGGTAGGACTAGTTTGGTGCTCCAGTATCTTTGGGACTGAACGGTCACCACACAGCTACAGCAGCCTACTGAAGACATTTTTATTTATTTTTTTATTTAACTAGGCAAGTCAGTTAAGAACAAATTCTTATTTTCAATGACGGCCTAGGAACAGTGGGTTAACTGCCTTGTTCAGGGGCAGAACAACAGATTTTTACCTCGGCAGCTCGGGGATTCGATTTTGCAACCTTTCGGTTACTAGTCCAACGCTCTAACCACTAGGCTACCCTGCCACCCACAGCAGCAAAGAGATAGAGTATAGAGTCCCAAATGGCACCCTATTCCTTATGTAGTGCACTACTTTTGACCAAGACCCATAGGGAATAGGTGCCATTTGGGACACATACAGAGAGTAGTATCAGAGAGGCTGAGAGCTCTGGATCCCACAGGAGCCTTCTAATTACCTACTGAGCCCTTAGAGGCACAGTAATCTAGTAAGGGTGAGACTGACACAAGGCCTGACTCAAGGGTGGCACTTGGTCAAGTAGAAAAATCACTCAGAGAGATCGTTTGTTAACTAAAAGCTTGATGCATTCTTAATAACAACATTCTGAAGGTCACAGCACAGGTCAAATACATTCATACTTGAACTGTGCTTGATTTAGTTGGACCGGAAACATTTCAACAGTGGAATAGTCTCAAGAGGACACATTCCAAGATAAATAGAGAGTAACTTAAAACTTCTGACTATTATTAAAGTATTTGACAGACGCATTTGCCCATTAGCCCCAGGTCTGGGTCTGTTACATGGACCACTGCTCCACTTCAACTCTGCTACAGCCTGCATCCCAAATGACACCCTATTCCCTACACGGGCCCTTGTCAAAAGGAGTGCACTACATAGGGAATAGGGTGCCATTTGGGACGTGGCTACAGAGGTGAGAGAGCAAGCAGAGAGAACATCAATTACAGAGGTGAAAAGCATATCTATCTATCGGCTGGTTCTCTTCAAGGTCACGCTCCAGGCAGACTAAAGAAACACTACAGAGTCTGAAGACCATCCATGATCTCCTCTCATTCATCATCACTAACCCTGAAACAGAGATAAGACAGGCTTTTGGACCAGCCAAACTACACACACACACACACATACACACACACGGACACTAAAACGACACACACACGGGGACACACATGGACACACACACGGACACACACACGGACACACACACGGACACACACACATTCACACTAAAGATGGTTTGATGCAGAGTTGCTGCAGCTGCTCTTTGTCTTGACACCTGGTCTGTGAAAATGAAGTGTAGCTCAACTCTTTCCCGTGGGTAACACACAGACACTCCCATTGGTGTTTCTTATAGCGAGACAGAAGACAGAGGCAGGCAAGGGGCCAGGAGAGAATTACACACACAGACTCACGAACACACACACGCACAATCACGCACACCGAGGAAGGAAGGGCCAGGAACGAGAACAGGCTGCAGGTCCTCACTGTGTTTCAAAACTACACACACAGACACAAAAATAGTCACTATCTCACCGGAAATAAAAAACTGGCACCTTATTAAAAAGTCTACCGGTCGCCTCAACTGCAAATCTACTGAACGAAGGACCCAACCAAGTGACGAATCAAAACGGGTGCCTCCTGCAAAATCATATTCTGACAAATTACTTCTGTTTCTAAAACTGTCCACTGCCTTGAGACACATCACAGTTCCCTACACTAATGAGTGAAGGAGAGTGAGACAAGTAGAATATTCTGGCTTAAACAAGAGCTGCTTCATTGAGGTTTAGCTAGGTTCCAGTCTAACCCCTTTGGGGGGGCGGCTCTGCGACAGACAAGGGACTGGAGCTTAGAAGTCTGCAGCTGGAGACAGAGGCTCTTCTGTGTTCATAGAAAACAACAGCCTCCCTGTCCTAACACTGTCACTCATCTCTCCATCTCACTTTCTCTCAGTCCCTCTTTCCTTCTATATCTCCTTCTTTTCCCTAATCTACTGCTCGTTGTCTTCCTCGTACCCCTCCCTCTCTCCATCTCTGTCTCCATCTCTCTTCCTCCATCCTGTAGACTCTGATAATGAGAGAGTGTACAGTCCCGCTTCCCTGCACTCGTCTCTCAGTTGGAGCGAGGTGCTCCCTCGTTCAGATATAGCTTGAATCCTCCAGCGAAGCTCCAGCCCCAGCCCCAGCCCCAGCCCCAGCCCCAGCCGCAGCCCCAGCCCCAGCCCTAGCCCCTCACACAGGCAAACACAGCTCCGCTCGCTGCTAACTCTAGCTCACTGGCCGGGAATAAATCCCGCAGCCGGCGGTCTCGCCTCTGAATGGACCCACACCCTGAAACCAAGTCCAGAACAAAAGCCTGCTACACCAGTCCAACAGCAATGAACCCACAAGTCTACCTTAGTGGATGTGCAGCTATATCCCCCATATACACACACACGCACACCCTCACTATCCCGGATAACTTCAGCTGCCTAACCGGCCTGATAGAGCTGGGGTCCCTCTTCCCAGATCAGCTACCCCCTCCCCACTACAGGAACTTCACATGCCAGTGATTTTGTTTTTCATAGGGATGAAGGCGATTGCTCAGAATAGCATTTTCCTCACAAGCATATTTGACATGTCAACATGAGTGTGAGGGTGTCAAGGGTGCCTTCGGACCTATTCATTAAAATCCTTCAGCGTTATCTTGCAAAGTCTGAGAAGAGAAAAGAACTCTGGATTTTACATTTGCATCCTAGCCAGGCTTAAAATCAGTCCCCAAACAAACAGAATAAAGCTCCGTCTAACACCTTCGTCTCTCTCTAACACTATTGACCAATTACACCCTCAACTTTATTCATGCCTCCGGCTCGGTCAATCCATACACATTTTCTCTCAAAAACACACACACACGCACACACACACACACACACACACACACTTCAAAGTTGCTTTGGTGTCCACCTTGCCTGCATCAATCATCCTTTCAAGCCCACTCCAGCAGTTCTCCCTAAGCCCTATCGGTGTCTGATGCAGCGCCATCAGAGGGAGAGGTCCATTGCCCTCTAGCCTTCCCTTGCCAGAGCCCCATGTAGTGTCCCAGCCCCTCCCTGTACTCGAACGTCAGCTGCAGGTTACTCCTGAATCAGGGTTCCTCCGCACTGGGAGAGCCCCAGCCCCACAGCCCCACAGCTCCACAGCCCCAGTAGTCCCATCCCATTCCCCCATGTACCCTTTCCAGAACCCCAGCCTCTATCTCTATCTCAACCCCAGTGCCCTTAAGGCGTCAGCATGCTTAAGTTTGGCTGGCGGCTAGCCAAAGTCGGCTACACGAACCGAATGAATGTGCTCGCATACTCCCTTAAAAAGACCTTCGCTTGAAAAACTAGAAAAAAGCAACAGTACTGTTTGTTCATTTTGAGACACCATCGCCAGTATACACTTCAGAATTAATCTAAGATAACAAGAAATCTGTCATTAATTTTGATGTTTAGCCGAGGAGATCTTCGTCATGCAATATTACATCTAACAAAGACGTTTGGTGCAGTATTTCTCAATGAAAAGATGTGCATGAAAACGAATTGTGACAATGACAACAAAAACCTCATTGAAGAATCCCTACTGTTGACCAATCAGCGACGAAGGGGCGTAGACTTCGGCTTGCCTCCAGAAAACAAATGGTGTGCCCAAACAGCAGAAAAACCCCTCACCGAGGTCCAAAAACGAACAAAAACTTCACAAAATGTCGTCATAATATATGCAGAAACTCTTCCAAATTGTTTCAGCTGGGAAGCATGTGGACCCCTTTAGTGTCTGCTGCCAGCCCAGCAGGAGACCACTCCAGACTCAGGGTTCTTCCACACTGTGAGCACCAGTGACGAGGACCATTGCAGTTGCACAGCTCCCACTAGGGGGATTCTCCAGTCTGCAGTGCAGGGGAGTGCAACAGCATGAACTATTAACATGTGTGTGTACTTCCTCATCATCTATTCTAGCTTAGTGAGGTGCTGTGGTAACTTTAGTTCCAGACTGTATTCTATCTTAGTGAGGTGCTGTGGTAACTTTAGTTCCAGACTGTATTCTATCTTAGTGAGGTGCTGTGGAGTGGTAACTTTAGTTCCAGACTGTATTCTATTCTATCTTAGTGAGGTGCTGTGGTAACTTTAGTTCCAGACTGTATTCTATCTTAGTGAGGTGCTGTGGTAACTTTAGTTCCAGACTGTATTCTATTCTATCTTAGTGAGGTGCTGTGGTAACTTTAGTTCCAGACTGTATTCTATCTTAGTGAGGTGCTGTGGAGTGGTAACTTTAGTTCCAGACTGTATTCTATTCTATCTTAGTGAGGTGCTGTGGAGTGGTAACTTTAGTTCCAGACTGTATTCTATTCTATCTTAGTGAGGTGCTGTGGAGTGGTAACTTTAGTTCCAGACTGTATTCTATTCTATCTTAGTGAGGTGCTGTGGTAACTTTAGTTCCAGACTGTATTCTATTCTATCTTAGTGAGGTACTGTGGTAACTTTAGTTCCAGACTGTATTCTATTCTATCTTAGTGAGGTGCTGTGGTAACTTTAGTTCCAGACTGTATTCTATTCTATCTTAGTGAGGTGCTGTGGTAACTTTAGTTCCAGACTGTATTCTATTCTATCTTAGTGAGGTGCTGTGGTAACTTTAGTTCCAGACTGTATTCTATTCTATCTTAGTGAGGTGCTGTGGTGTGGTAACTTTAGTTCCAGACTGTATTCTATTCTATCTTAGTGAGGTGCTGTGGAGTGGTAACTTTAGTTCCAGACTGTATTCTATTCTATCTTAGTGAGGTGCTGTGGTAACTTTAGTTCCAGACTGTATTCTATCTTAGTGAGGTGCTGTGGTGTGGTAACTTTAGTTCCAGACTGTATTCTATCTTAGTGAGGTGCTGTGGTGTGGTAACTTTAGTTCCAGACTGTATTCTATTCTAGCTTAGTGAGGTGCTGTGGAGTGGTAACTTTAGTTCCAGACTGTATTCTATTCTATCTTAGTGAAGTGCTGTGGTAACTTTAGTTCCAGACTGTATTCTATTCTATCTTAGTGAGGTGCTGTGGTAACTTTAGTTCCAGACTGTATTCTATCTTAGTGAGGTGCTGTGGTAACTTTAGTTCCAGACTGTATTCTATTCTATCTTAGTGAAGTGCTGTGGTAACTTTAGTTCCAGACTGTATTCTATTCTATCTTAGTGAGGTGCTGTGGAGTGGTAACTTTAGTTCCAGACTGTATTCTATTCTAGCTTAGTGAGGTGCTGTGGTAACTTTAGTTCCAGACTGTATTCTATTCTAGTTTAGTGAGGTGCTGTGGAGTGGTAACTTTAGTTCCAGACTGTATTCTATTCTATCTTAGTGAGGTGCTGTGGTAACTTTAGTTCCAGGCTGTATTCTATTCTATCTTAGTGAGGTGCTGTGGTAACTTTAGTTCCAGACTGTATTCTATTCTATCTTAGTGAGGTGCTGTGGTAACTTTAGTTCCAGACTGTATTCTATTCTATCTTAGTGAGGTGCTGTGTAGTGGTAACTTTAGTTCCAGACTGTATTCTATTCTATCTTAGTGAGGTGCTGTGTAGTGGTAACTTTAGTTCCAGACTGTATTCTATTCTATCTTAGTGAGGTGCTGTGGTGTGGTAACTTTAGTTCCAGACTGTATTCTATTCTATCTTAGTGAGGTGCTGTGGTGTGGTAACTTTAGTTCCAGACTGTATTCTATTCTATCTTAGTGAGGTGCTGTGGAGTGGTAACTTTAGTTCCAGACTGTATTCTATTCTATCTTAGTGAGGTGCTGTGGTGTGGTAACTTTAGTTCCAGACTGTATTCTATTCTATCTTAGTGAGGTGCTGTGGTGTGGTAACTTTAGTTCCAGACTGTATTCTATTCTATCTTAGTGAGGTGCTGTGGTGTGGTAACTTTAGTTCCAGACTGTATTCTATTCTATCTTAGTGAGGTGCTGTGGTGTGGTAACTTTAGTTACTGGCTGTATTCTATTCTATCTTAGTGAGGTGCTGTGGAGTGGTAACTTTAGTTCCAGACTGTATTCTATTCTATCTTAGTGAGGTGCTGTGGTAACTTTAGTTACTGGCTGTATTCTATTCTATCTTAGTGAGGTGCTGTGGTAACTTTAGTTCCAGACTGTATTCTATTCTATCTTAGTGAGGTGCTGTGGTGTGGTAACTTTAGTTCCAGACTGTATTCTATTCTATCTTAGTGAGGTGCTGTGGTAACTTTAGTTCCAGACTGTATTCTATTCTATCTTAGTGAGGTACTGTGGTAACTTTAGTTCCAGACTGTATTCTATTCTATCTTAGTGAGGTGCTGTGGTAACTTTAGTTCCAGACTGTATTCTATTCTATCTTAGTGAGGTGCTGTGGTAACTTTAGTTCCAGACTGTATTCTATTCTATCTTAGTGAGGTGCTGTGGTAACTTTAGTTCCAGACTGTATTCTATTCTATCTTAGTGAGGTGCTGTGGTAACTTTAGTTCCAGACTGTATTCTATTCTATCTTAGTGAGGTGCTGTGGTGTGGTAACTTTAGTTCCAGACTGTATTCTATTCTATCTTAGTGAGGTGCTGTGGTGTGGTAACTTTAGTTCCAGACTGTATTCTATTCTATCTTAGTGAGGTGCTGTGGTAACTTTAGTTCCAGACTGTATTCTATTCTATCTTAGTGAGGTGCTGTGGTAACTTTAGTTCCAGACTGTATTCTATTCTATCTTAGTGAGGTGCTGTGGTAACTTTAGTTCCAGACTGTATTCTATTCTATCTTAGTGAGGTGCTGTGCTGTGGTAACTTTAGTTACTGGCTGTATTCTATTCTATCTTAGTGAGGTGCTGTGGTGTGGTAACTTTAGTTCCAGGCTGTATTCTATTCTATCTTAGTGAGGTGCTGTGGTGTGGTAACTTTAGTTCCAGACTGTATTCTATTCTATCTTAGTGAGGTGCTGTGGTAACTTTAGTTCCAGACTGTATTCTATTCTATCTTAGTGAGGTGCTGTGGTAACTTTAGTTCCAGGCTGTATTCTATTCCATCTTAGTGAGGTGCTGTGGTGTGGTAACTTTAGTTCCAGGCTGTATTCTATTCTATCTTAGTGAGGTGCTGTGGTAACTTTAGTTCCAGACTGTATTCTATTCTATCTTAGTGAGGTGCTGTGGTGTGGTAACTTTAGTTCCAGACTGTATTCTATTCTATCTTAGTGAGGTGCTGTGTTTTCAAGTTTCAAGTTTCAGGCTGTAACCAGTGCTGAAGGGGAGAGGATCCAAATCTCCGGTCCAATTAAACACAAACAAATCAAGTAAATTAGGCAGCAGAGAGCTGAGGTAAGGATTTACTCTAAACCGTAAAAGGGAGGGGGAGAGGGAGAGAGTGGGAGGGGGAGTGGGAGAGGGAGGGAAGGGGAGAGAGTGGGAGGGGGAGTGGGAGGGAGGGAAGGGGAGAGGGAGAGAGTGGGAAGGGGAGAGGGAGGGACGGAAGGGGAGAGGGAGGGAGGGAGTACCCCATACCGGGCATGGTGGTCAGTGGAGGTGAAAAAAATACCCTGCATTAATGAATTCCCCTTGCTAATTCTCCATCCCTCCCTCCCTCCCTCTCATCTTCTCATTAATTCACTCTCTCTCCTCTCGTCCCTTTCTTCACTCCTCTGCTGATCACTCTGCTTGATGTGTTTAATCCCTCTCCAGCTGATTCTTAATTAAACAACATCCAGCGACACATGGGCTCTGCTGTGGGGTGGCATCTCATCCTGGGCTAAAGGGATATAGGGACAGGGGTGGGAAAGGGATGCACAGATTGATATGTCTGAGAGGGTTATGTCTGTTACTCAACCCCTCTTCCTGTCGCTGATGAAAGAGAGAGAAAACCTGTCACTCCTGACAGTAACCCTTATCTGCACTTCTAATGAATCGTTGTCGAACCCTCCCCCTACTTTGCTTCTCATTGTCCTGTCTCAACAATAGAGATTTAGATGTCCCCATTAGGACAGGTTTAGTCCTTCACAGAGCTGTGACAGGGAAATCTCTCTTTCTCTCTGTCTCTCTCTCGCTTTGTGTGATTGACAGGTTTAATTAAAAGCAAGTGAGTGATGGAGCTGGCAACCGGAAGGGAGGGAGGGATGGGGGGGTAAGAAACAATACATAAACAATATGAATATCAAATATGAAAACAATACATAACCTAGTTTCCTCAGTCACATCATAAGATTATAAATGGCTGTTCTGTCTGGGGCTGGGAACAAACACACACGGAACAAAAGCCCAAAGGGCGTTTTTTATTTTATTTTTTATTTCACCTTAATTTAACCAGGTAGGCCAGTTGAGAACAAGTTCTCGTTTACAACTGCGACCTGGCCAAGATAAAGCAAAGCAGTGCGACACAAACAACAACACAGAGTTACACATGGAATAAACAAATGTACAGTCAATAACACAATAGAAAAAGTATATATACAGTGTGTGCAAATGGCGTGAGGAGGTAAGGCAATAAATAGGCCATAGTAGCGAAGTAATTACAATTTAGCAAATTAACACTGGAGTGATAGATGTGCAGACGATGATGTGCAAGTAGAAATACTGGTGTGCAAAAGAGCAAAAAAGTAAATAAAAACAATATGGGGATGAGGTAGGTAGATTGGATGGGCTATTTACAGATGGGCTGTGTACAGCTGCAGCGATCGGTAAGCTGCTCAGATAGCTGATGCTTAAAGTTAGTGAGGGAGATATAAGTCTCCAACTTCATTTTTGCAATTCGTTCCAGTCATTCGCAGCAGAGAACTGGAAGGAAAGGCGGCCAAAGTAGGTGTTGGCTTTGGGGATGACCAGTGAGATATACCTGCTGGAGCGCGTGATACGGGTGGGTGTTGTTATGGTGACCAGTGAGATGAGATAAGGCGGAGCTTTACCTATCAAAGACTTACCAGTGGGTCTGGCAACGAATATGTAGCGAGGGCCAGCTGACGAGAGCATACAGGTCGCAGTGGTGGGTAGTATATGAGGCTTTGGTGACAAAACGGATGGCACTGTGATAGACTGCATCCAATTTGCTGAGTAGAGTGTTGGAGGCTATTTTGTAAATGTCATCGCCGAAGTCAAGGATCGGTAGGATAGTCAGTTTTACGAAGGTATGTTTGGCAGCGTGAGTGAAGGAGGCTTTGTTGCGAAATAGGAAGCCGATCTAAATTTAATTTTGGATGGCAGATGTTTAATATTAGTCTGAAAGGAGAGTTTACAGTCTAGCCAGACACCTAGGTATTTGTAGTTGTCCACATATTCTAAGTCAGAACCGTCCTGAGTAGTGATGCTAGTCGGGCGGGCAGGTGCGGGCAGCAATCGGTTGAAAAGCATGCATTTAGTTTTACTAGCGTTTAAGAGCAGTTGGAAGGAGTGTTGTATGGCATTGAAGCTCGTTTTGAGGTTAGTTAACACAGTGTCCAAAGAAGAACCAGATGTATACAGAATGGTATCGTCTGCGTAGAGGTGGATCAGGGAATCACACGCAGCAAGAGCGACATCGTTGATATATACAGAGAAAAGAGTCGGCCCGAGAATTGGACCATGTGGTACCCCCATAGAGACTGTCAGAGGTCCGGACAACAGGCCCTCCAATTTGACACACTGAACTCTGTCTGAGAAGTAGTTGGTGAACCAGGCGAGGCAGTCATTTGAGAAACCAAGGCTGTTGAGTCTGTCGATAATAATACGGTGATTGACATATTCGAAAGCCTTGGCCATGTCAATGAAGACGGCTGTACAGTACTGTCTTTTATCGATGGAGGTTATGATATCGTTTAGTACCTTGAGCGGGGCTGAGGTGCATCGTGACCAGCTCGGAAACCGGATTGCACAGCGGACAAGGTACGGTGGGATTCGAAATGGTCAGTGATCTGTTTGTTAAGTTGGCTTTCGAAGACTTTAGAAAGGCAGGGCAGGATGGATATAGGTCTATAACAGTTTGGGTCTAGAGTGTCACCCCCTTTGAAGAGGGGGATGACCGCAGCAGCTTTCCAATCTTTAGGGATCTCGGACGATATGAAAGAGAGGTTTAACAGACTGGTTATAGGGGTTGCAACAATGGCTAAGGATAATTTTAGAAAGAGAGGGTCCAGATTGTCTAGCCCAGGTTTTGCAGCTCTTTTAGAACATCTGCTATCTGGATTTGGGTGAAGGAGAAGCTGGGGAGGCTTGGGCAAGTGGCTGCGGGGGGTGCAGAGCTGTTGGCCGGGGCTGGGGTAGCCAGGAGGAAAGCATGGCCAGCCGTAGAGAAATGCTTATTGAAATTCGTGATTATCGGTGGTGACACGGGCGTGGCTGTGTAGAGAATGATGCTTGCTTTATTTATATATAAAGTGTCCCTGAAGAGTGACAGTGACAAACACGTCATACAGTATATTACTCTCCTACTCTAACATTGGCTCATTGGCTTTGTCTTCTCCCATGTTAACAGACAGACTGGCAGGCTTACACAAGGTTCCCAGCACTTAAGTAATAGCCTGTTGACACAGAGGCGTAATATACAGTGCCTTCAGAAAGTATTCATACCTCTTGACTTATTCCACATTTTGTTGTGTTACAGCCTAAATTCTAAATGGATTAAATATATTTTTGGTTTGACCCATCTATACACAATACCCCATAATGACAAAGTGAAAACATGTTTTTAGAAATGTTTGCTAATTTATTGAAAATTAAAGAGAAATATCTCATTTACATAAAGTATTCACACCCATGAGTCAATGTTAAAATCACCTTTGGCAGTGACTACAGCTGTGAATCATTTTTGCTAAGTCTCTAAGAGCTTTGCACACCTGATTGTACAATATTTGCACATTATTATTTTAAACAATCCTTCAAGCTCTGTCAAGTTGGTTGTTGACCATTTTTGCCATAGATTTTCAAGCCGATTTAAGTCAAAACTGTAACTAGGCCACTCAGGAATGCTAAATGTCATCTTGGTAAGCAACTCCAGTGTATATTTGACCTTGTGTTTTAGGTTATTGTCTTCCAGTGTCTGGTGGAAAGCAGACTGAATCAGGCTTTCCTCTAAGATTTCCATTTTGTTTTACACTATTACTTTGCATTGTTGAAAACGGGATGTATTCTGTACAGGTTTCCTTCTTTTCACTCTGTGAATTAGGTTAGTATTGTGGAGTAACTACAATGTTGTTAATCCATCCTCAGTTTTCTTCTATCACAGCCATTCAACTCTGTAACTGTTTTAAAGTCACCATTGGCCTCATGGTGAATTCCCTGAGCGGTTTCCTTCCTCTCCGGCAACTGAGTTAGGAAGGACGCCTGTATCTTTGTAGTGACTGGGTGTATTGATACACCATACAAAGTGTAATTAATAACTTCACAATGCTCAAAGGAATATTCAATGTCTGCTTTTTTACCGATATACCAATAGGTGCCCTTCTTTGTAAGGCATTGGAAAACCTGCCTGGTCTTTGTGGTTGAATCCGTGTTTGCAATTCACTGCTCGACTGAAGGATCTTACAGATAATTTTATGTGTGGGGTACAGAGATGAGGTAGTCATTCAAAAATCATGTTAAACACTATTATTGCACACAGAGTGAGTCCATGCAACTTATTATGTGACTTGTTAAGCACATTTTTACTCCTGAACTTATTTATGTTTGCCATAACAATGGGGTTGAATATTTAGTGACTCGAGACATTTAAGCTTTAAATTAATTTGTTAAAAAAAATTCTAAAAACATAATTCCACTTTGACATGATGGGATATTGTGTGTAGGCCAGTGACACAAAATCTCAATTGAATCAATTTATATCTGTTGAAACAATTTTTACTGTATATCTATTGTGTTCAAATGTACAATATAAATAGCAACGTACAAAAGGGGAATGATACAGCTCTGCAAAGCCCTGGCAATAGACTACACCTCTTCCTCGACAACATTACCTCCTCGACACTGATTCTCAACATAGGGGCCCCACAAGGGTGCGTCCTTAGTCACCTCCTGTACTCCCTGTATACCCACGACTGTGTGGCCTTACAGAGTTCCAACTCCATCATCAAGTGCAGTGACGACACGACAGCAGTAGGCCTGATTACCAACAATGACCAGATGGCCTACAAGGAGGAGGTAGGTACTCTGATGGTGTGGTGACAGGTAAACAACCATTCCCTCAACGTCAGAAAAACAAAGGAGCCAATTGTGGACTTCAGGAGGAACCAGGCTGGGCACGCCACCATCCTCATCAACGGTCAAAAATGTCAAGATCCTCAGCGTACACATCTCTGGGGAGCTGAAATGGTCAAACCACACGGACACCGTGGTTAAGAAGGCAAGAGCAACTCCCTATCTGTATCACCCTCCTCCTCTACATCCCTCTCTTTATCTCTTATGAACCAAGCAAGTGCAGGACCCGCTGTACACAGTCTCTAGAGCCTCTGGTGTGTTCAACTGTAAGAAAATGAATTTTCTGCTTCATGTAGTTAATATAGTAACATTGGCAATGAGTATGTTCTTCTGAAATAGAAAGAAAAGAAACAAGCAACTGGTGTGGCAGTCTGCTTCTTCTGATAGAATTGTGTCTGGCAGCCGTGTGTGCAGCCGTGTGTGTGTGGACGTGCGTGGGACATTCAGATATCCAAATAGTCTACGTCTCTCCTGGTGCCCTGATCACAACACCATCTGTCTCTTCAGACACGATAGGATTAGTGTTAGAGGGCATGAGGGCACGAGGGCAGACATGCATAATAACGGAGTGATCAGGGGACTCCTCTCACCCCCTGCCTCCCTGCTCCCAACCCTTAACTTAATCCCCAGGCATCAAGACCAGAAATAGAAACGAGACCACCAGCTGATTCTGTTTCAGACAGCTTGCAGTGTGGTAATCAATAGTCCCTACGCCTCAACTCCCTGTCCTCTACATGCTTTCCTCTGTCTCTCTCGCTCTTTCTTTCTCCATCACCCCATCTCTCTCTCACTCTCCCTCGCTTCCTCTCTCTCACTCTCTGCCCCTCTCCCTCTAGCTATCAACATGTCAAATGCTGACCCTCATATCTGTCTCTGAGAGCTGCTTATTCAATCACTGATTCTGGACTCCTGCATCCATTAACATATAAATCCACAGCATGATGCTTGCCCACTTCACTCCAGTAGAGATCTCATAAAAACAACATTCTGTCAACAGGTATTCATTTATTCAGTGCCAATCCCAAATGGCACCCTATTCCCTATATAGTGCGCTACTTTGAGAAGTATAGGGCAGGGGTATTCAACTCTTACGCTACGAGGTCCAGAGCCTGCTGGTTCTATTCTACCTGATAATTAATTGCACACACTTGGTGTCCCAGGTCTAAAATCAGTCCCTGATTAGAGGGGAACAATTAAAAAATGCATTGGAACTGGCTTCTAGGTCCAGAGTTGAATTTGAGGGATATAAGGATTAGGGTGCCATTTGGTATGCAACCTCAGTCATCCTGGGTTTGGATGACAAACTACCAGTCATCGTGGGCTTGGATGACAAACTACCAGTCATCTTGGGTTTGGATGACAAACTACCAGTCATCGTGGGCTTGGATGACAAACTACCAGTCATCGTGGGCTTGGATGACAAACTACCAGTCATCGTGGGCTTGGGTGACAAACTACCAGTCATCGTGGGCTTGGATGACAAACTACCAGTCATCGTGGGCTTGGATGACAAACTACCAGTCATCGTGGGCTTGGGTGACAAACTACCAGTCATCGTGGGCTTGGATGACAAACTACCAGTCATCCTGGGCTTGGGTGACAAACTACCAGTCATCGTGGGCTTGGGTGACAAACTACCAGTCATCCTGGGTTTGGATGACAAACTACCAGTCATCCTGGGTTTGGATGACAAACTACCAGTCATCCTGGGTTTGGATGACAAACTACCAGTCATCCTGGGTTTGGATTCATTGACATGTAGGAGATTATATCCAGGCTCCTTGACCATGCAGTGTCCAGGGCTACATCAATCCCCTATAACTATACTTAACCACCAATATCATGTACATATGCTTTGAAATGTGCAAGACAAATTCTCTATTGAGAGCAAATTGAGTTCTATTCGATTGTGCTAGTGGTGTTCCAGAGGTGAATGTGCTTGATGCCCTGCAGTGTTGGGTAGAGAACTGCACCAGCTACTGATGATGATGCTACATTAGGACCATGTTGGGAGGAGAACAGAGGAGGGTCAGGACCAGCTGGTGTTCCAGGTGCTACCTGCCCTGCACCACCACATCTGCCAACATTACAGCCCATATATCCTCTAGCTTACTGCCAAGGTGTATCCCCTCTACCTCTGCACTGAACACCAGGCACCATGGAAGGAGGGCGGGAAATGTGTGTCAAGGTGTGGCCCAATAAAAAAAAGTGGTTTAAATGTTGAGGGAGAGATAGAGAGAGAGGGTGGGGTGGCGAGGGAGAGAGTAGCCCTCCAGCGAAACATCCTGTGGCAATAAGCAGCCACACAGCTGTTGCTGTTTCATGCTGCTGAGCACACACAGACACACCTAGCTGCAGAGGCATCCATACTGATCACAGGGAGTCTCCTTCACACAATCCACAGTGCCCTTGTGAGCTCTGTGTGTGTGTGTGTGTGTGTGTGTGTGTGTGTGTGTGTGTGTGTGTGTGTGTGTGTGTGTGTGTGTGTGTGTGTGTGTGTGTGTGTGTGTGTGTGTGTGTGTGTGTGTGTGTGTGTGATATAAAGGGCCCACTGATTGGCAATGGCAGGTTCACAACATCTCAAGTTTTCCACTCCAAACTTTTAATATCCCTCTGAAGCGCTGCACAGGTACACTCCAAAGCCCAGAGGTTTGATAACTCAAAACGAGTATTTTGTCAACTTGAATATCTCCTACAGCAGCTAGGGGACCAAACCCTCCCCTAGGGCTCGTTCCTTATCATCGAGGTGGGCTTTTTAAGGTCAAGCTATAACTGAGGCTGTTATCATTAAGAGTCGAGTATAAAGTCAGTAGTACAGCTCCCAACACAAGTTAATTTGCACTAAACAGCCTACATTTATTACAACAGGGAGTCTGTTTTTAATCTGGTGGGAGAGGGAAAGGAAGGGATAGAAAAATAAGGTAAATAAATGCAGATAGAGGAGGGAGGGAGAGGAGTAAGATAGGGAGACAGAGGAGCAAGAACTGGAGAGAAAAACTATAAGAAATTGCTTCTTGTGGCCCTCTTTACCCCAAAGCTATTGGAAAGACTCGGAAAGTAGTGACTCGCGAGGGATGTTTTTGTTCGAGTTTGGTCCAATTGTCATCTCCATCTTAAAAGACATTTGCTGACGCTTTGACAGTGCTGCCAGAACGCATCATGCGTGTAAACTTTGACCTGGGGACTAGTTGCTGATCCAGTTGCCATGGTTACAACTGCACACAGCAGAAAATTGACCGACCCAACAGTTTATTTTTCTCCTCCGTTCTTTTCTGACGCTGTCAACGACAGCATCAACTTCAACCTTCATCCATCAGACTGGTAGGCAGGTCAGGTCAGGGCAAACTTGGAGTTTAATGGCTAGAGAACAGTCGTTAGTGTTACTTGGCTAAGCTACAGAAAGTAAAAATACAGTTGAAGTCGGAAGTTTAGCCAAATACATCTAAACTCAGTTTTTCACAAATCCTTGATATTTAATCCTAGTAAAAATTCCCTGTCTTAGGTCAGCTAGGATCACCATTTTATTTTAAGAATGTGAAATGTCAGAATAATAGTAGAGAGAATTATTTATTTCAGTTTTTATTTCTTTCATCACATTCCCAGTGGGTCAGAAGTTAACATATACTCAATTAGTATTTGGTAGCATTGCCTTTAAATTGTTTAACTTGGGTCAAACGTTTCAGGTAGCCTTCCACAAGCTTCCCACAATAAGTTGGGTGAATTTTGGCCCATTCCTCCTGACAGAGCTTGTGTAACTGAGTCAGGTTTGTAGGCATCCTTGCTCGCACACGCTTTTTCAGTTCTGCCCACAAATGTTCTATAGGATTGAGGTCAGGGCTTTGTGATGGCCACTCCAATACCTTGACTTTGTTGTCCTTAAGCCATTTTTCCACAACTTTGGAAGTATGCTTGGGGTCATTGTCCATTTGGAAGACCCATTTGCAACCAAGCTTTAACTTCCTGATGTCTTGAGATGTTGCTCCAATATATCCACATAATTTTCCTCCCTCATGATGCCATCTATTTTGTGAAGTGCACCAGTCCCTCCTGCAGCAAAGCACCCCCACAACAAGAGGCTGCCACCCCCGTGCTTCACGGTTGGGATGGTGTTCTTCGGCTTGCAAGCGTCCCCCTTTTTCCTCCAAACATAACGATGGTCATTATGGCCAAACAATTCTATTTTTGTTTCATCAGACCAGAGGACATTTCTCCAAAAAGTACAATCTTTGTCCCCATGTGTAGTTGCAAACCTTAGTCTAGCTTTATTATGGCGGTTTTGGAGCAGTGGATTCTTCCTTGCTGAGCGGCCTTTCAGGTTATGTCGATATAGGACTCATTTTAATGTTGATATAGATACTTTTGTACCCGTTTCCTCCGGCATCTTCACAAGGTCCTTTGCTGTTGTTCTGGGATTGATTTGCACTTTTCGCACCAAAGTATGTTCATCTCTAGGAGACAGAACGTCCCATGGTGTTTATACTTGCGTACTATTGTTTGTACAGATGAACGTGGTACCTTCAGGCGTTTGGAAATCGCTCCCAAGGATGAACCAGACTTGTGGAGGTCTACAATTTTTTTCTGCAGTCTTGGCTGATTTCTTTTGATTTTCCCATGATGTCAAGCAAAGAGGCACTGAGTTTGAAGGTAGGCATTGCAATAGATCCACAGGTACACCTCCAAGTGACCAATTAGCCTATCAGAAGATTCTAAAGCCAAGACATCATTTTGGGGATTTTTCCAAGCTGTTTAAAGGCACAGTCAACTTAATGTATGTAAACTTCTGACCCACTGGAATTGTGATTATTTCACTTATAATTCAATGTGTCTGTAAACTATTGTTGGAAAAATTACTTGTGTCATGCACAAAGTAGATGTCCTAAACGACTTGCCAAAACTATAGTTTGTTAACAAGAAATTTGTGGTGTGGTTGAAAAACGATCTTTAATGACGCTAAGTGTATGTAAACTTCCGACTTTAACTGTACCTTTAGGTGGAGGTGAGGCAAGGAATATTCATAAAGGCCTATTCATGCATGTCTGTGGCTATAGTGAAGCGAGTGGCATCCGACAGACGTAATCAGACTAGGTGACAGTTCTGGGAGATGCTAAATGGACAGAGATCACATCACATCAGAGCTACTGACACTTAATGGACCGACATCACTGCAGAGTTGTTGTCTGTGGTGTGTACAAAATACTAGGAACACCTTCCTAATATTGAGTTTCAACCCCTTTTGTCCTCGAAACAGCCTCAATTTATCGGGGCATGGACTCTACAAGGTGTCGAAAGTGTTCCACAGGGATTCTGGCCCATGTTGACTCCAATGCTTCCCACAGGTGGCTGAATGTCCTTCAGGTGATGGACCATTCGTGATACACACAGGAAACTGTTGACCATGAAAAACCCCGCAGCGTTGCAGTTCTTGACACACTCAAACTGGTGTGCCTGGCACCTACTACTATACCCCACTCAAAGGCACTTAAATCTTTTGTTTTACCCATTCACCCTCTGAATGGCACACATACAAAATCCATGTCTCAATTGTCTCAAGGCTTAAATCCTTCTTCAACCTGTCTCCTGCCCTTCATCTACACTGATTGAAGTGCATTTAAGTGACATCAATAAGGGATCATAGCTTTCACCTGGATTCACCTGGTCAGTCTGTCATGGAAAGAGCCGGTGTTCCTAATGTTTTGTACACTCAGTGTATCTCCTCTCAGATAGCATCCCACTGCGACTACACCACCACAGCCACTCCAAATAAACAGACAATACAACTCTCTCACCCTTCTGCAGTGTAGCTCGATAGTTCTCCTTCTAATCATATTGGCAATGATTCCAGCTCCATCAATCTCAGCAAATGATCCTTAACAAAACCCATAAAGAATATGAATGATTTGGACCGATGTGGAATTTCAATTACTTAGTTCTTATGAATTTGGTTTGTTGGATAAATGTGACACTTGGCAGGCTCGTAATTAGAGACATAACAACGTGTGTGTTCAAAATGGCCCTCTATTTCTAATATGCCCTGGTCTAAAGTAGTGCACTATATAGGGAATAGGGTGCTATTTGGGACACAGCCCACCACATAGTCATATATTTACACTAATACGGTTATTCTCACTAGAACCAGGTGCTTAATTAGTTGCTTTTGAAGCATCACTCACATTAGATATGAGCTAATTGGACAGTTTGAAAAACTCAAATGAGAAAGAAAAAAGAGCGAGAAATAGAGAAAAAGAGGGAGCGAGAGAGAAAAGGGAGAGAGAGAAAGAGAGCGAGAGAGAGAAAAAAGAGGGAGAGAGTGGCAGGGAGAGGGAGAGAGAGGCTCACAGTCACTTGCACATGTGCTTTACTGACACTAAGTACTGTTGAAAAGCACAGAGTGACAACAGAGTCTTCTCTAGCATCGTCCTATAGTTCACAAGTCTGAACACTTTGAGGCAGCTCTCTCCGAGTTCCGAGTTCCTCTGTTGCCACGGCAGCAGCTGGAGCCCCGCCAATCCAAGTTGGGACACAGCACACAGCTCAGCGTTCTCTCTGCATATCTGTCACAGACGCCAACTTTTCAAAGAGAGGGATAACCAACCGCTTTTAGAACAGTTGATTTGTCACAGACACACTGAATTTATTATCTGCTTCAACCACAATCCTGCTGAGACCTTTTAATCTCACTGCCCTCATCCTCGTCCACAAAACATTCAAATATCAATCTAAAGAGAAACATCCACTCTAAAAACTTGGAATCTGCTCTTTCAATCAGTTGTTTGACTGATGACAGGCGTCACAGAAACTAATAACTGAAGACCATTGCAAACTGGATCACTAAGTGGCGCAGTGGTCTAAGGCACTGCATCTCAGTGCAAGAGGCATCACTACAGTCCCTGGTTCGAATCCAGGCTGTATCATATCCGGCCGTGATTGGGAGTCCCATAGGGTGGCGCACAATTGGCACAGTGTCGTCCGGGGTAGGCCGTCTTTGTAAATAAGAATTTATTTTAACTGATTTGCCTAGTTAAATGGTTAAAAAAAAGTGTATTACAGTATTTCTTGTATTAAGTAAGCGCATCTTAACCAGAATGTCTAAACGCATTAAGGAATCTGAGCAGTAGTGTTGGGCCTGTTGGCACACAGCCATCTGTCTAACACAGTGGCGTTCAGGGACTCAGCAACACATTATTGGTTAGCTAGCTACCACCTGGAGAAGCAAAGTGACAGATGAGGAGAGCTGAGAGGAGAGGACCCCCCACTTCCTGTTCACATGGGCCCCTGCAGGTCGGGGGCGTCGAGCGATCGTGGAATGCTGTCGGCTCCATTCAGGGAGTGTGGCGGTGATGGGTGTTATGGTGATGGCAGGTGGACGCGCTGCTGCTGTGACACGGTAGCGGGGAGCGGTCGTGGGCGATCAGCGTCAGAGACAAGGCACCGTGACGCCATGACGACAGGTCTAACTGACAACCACCTCCTGGAACGAAAGGCCTCCCAGTCACTGACTAGCTGAACTGCTGCCTGCCTGTCTTCCTGTCTGCTAAAAGCTCATACTCTAAAGGATACTTCTGAAAGTGAGCACACAAAGCTGTCAGGTCTGCACCTCGCTGTGCACCACACACACACACACACACACACACACACACACACACACACACACGCACACACACACACACACACACACACACTCTCTCTCTCTCTCTATTGATCTCTCTCTGAACCTCACATACACTTTGTTTCTCTTTTTCAAACACACACACACACAGAAAGACTCACACACACACTCACAGTGAGCGTCCCCGCCAGTCAGTGTTTTATTGCTGACTTTTACATTAAAGATCTGATTCAAGTTCTCTTCTGGACAGACAGAAATAACAGAACATCATGTGAAAACACACGCACACGCACACTCACACGCGCACGCACTCTCACACGCACTCAGTGAAAGTGCCATCTACTAACAGACTGAGCTGCTTTAAGGGACTATAGAGAACCATGGTATTTAACTGTGAGGCTTGGACATTAATGTCTGTCAGGAACAACACAGCATTACTCCATCTCTCTCTCCTTCTCTTCCTCTTGTCCTCCTCACTCTTCCTGCATCCTACCAATCAGCTCAGCTCCCTATGAGAAAATAGATTTCTCTGCCAAACATCCCCACTGCCGCGACCCAGCCCCGACTGGGAAGGATAAGAGGAAATCACTTTTAGATAAAAAGAGAAAAAAAAAAATAATATATATATATATATATATATATATATATATATATATATATATGAGTGACTCACAGAAGTCCTATACAAAAGGCAGTAGAGCTTTGCCAAGTCCTATTTCCAGCTGAACTGATGGACCTGCAGAGGCCACCAAAGGTCCTCAACTCTAGTGATTAAATGCAAATTCCAAACAACTTAAAATTCATGTTGAACACTCAAGCTGGCTGCAAAAAGCCACAGCTGCGGCTTTGCCAATAAATACATTGGACTGCAAGCTGAATGACGAACCTAATAACTACCTAACTAGTTGAGGTGCCAAGAATTGTGGCAATTAAACTGTGTGTGTGTGTGTGTGTGTGTGTGTGTGTGTGTGTGTGTGTGTGTGTGTGTGTGTGTGTGTGTGTGTGTGTGTGTGTGTGTGTGTGTGTGTGTGTGTGTGTGTGTGTGTGTAAGTAAGTAAGTAATAGGGAATGCTGATTCATTCATGGTAAGACCGTTTCTTCCAGGGTGTGTTGACCCGTCGGTTTGAGGTGAGGGTAGGGTGACCATGTCCCGGATTGTGCGGGTCAGTCCCACATTATGGCCCTTTGTCCTGAGGCCAGTTAAAAAGGCATGTTTCTGATGAAGAGCTACAAAAGTGAATAAATAGCCGTATTAGATTGGAAATATATATAAGGTTATTAAGCTGAAAAGATACAAGGTGATTTTGTCAAACTTGTGAGGCTCTTCATGCTCATTAGTTGCTAATTCAACATATTTGCTGCTACATCACTCAACCCTGTTTTCAAAGTCTCACTTCCTAAAGTTTTCACATTCCCTGAGACCAACCAGAAATGTTTCCTTGGCCATGTATTCCCAGATGTTCCTAAAACAGACACACATTTGGGCTCTCGTTTCTGCATGACCAAATTTAGCATGAGCCAAAGGAGTAGCCTATAGGCCCGCTTCAATTAGCTTGTTCAGCGCAGCGGAAGGGTGCCCCAAAAAAAGATTCATGTAGGCTACACTGTCCCACAAAATCATGCCTTTGTCCCGCATTTGGGTATTTTAAATGTAGTCACCCTAGGTGAGGGAAGAAGGCAGTCCATGTCTAAAGATGTCTGTCCATTAAAGCTGTCAAATAAAAAAGACAATAAAAAGTGACTTCTCTCTGTAGTCAAGCGAAGGGGTGTTAGAGCTAGACAGATTAAAGCCTTCATAGAGATGGAAGGAAGAGCACAGATCAGCAAAATAAAATCCTCAAACTACTTTTAGTAAGAGAGAAGTCCTATTTCACATATCAGTGGCCTAAAAACATCAAACAAACAAAGAAGAAGGAACCAACCAGAGAAACTTCCATCACTCTTCTCTCTGTGTTTGTGATCCAATTTTCTCCTTTCCAACCTTTGTTCCCCAAAGAGAGCTTTGTGTGTGTTGAACCGTTTTCTGTATGATTAAAAATCTGACCGATCCAAACCACTGCACACAGCACGGCCAGCACTTCCATAGCCCCTCGTCCTTAGTACAACCCTCAGCCTGGCACCCACCTTCGCCAATCAGAACAAGACCCTCCTATCCCCTCTCTTGACCTTAGTATAACCCCCAGCCTGGCGACCATCTTCTCCCATGATAGCGTGTTCCCATGTGGTCTGCCATCCCAAGTTCAACCTCTACACCACCGATCATGGGGTGTTTCACACTGTGGCTGCATGTCAGTACTAAGAGAGTAAGAGACATAGGGGCCTACCAGATTAAATGACCGTCTCTACTACCCTAACTGCTCCGGGCCAAACACATACACAGAGAGAGACACACACACTAACAGGTGCTGCTATGCAGTGATCTGACAAGGAGTGCTTTTACCCCAGCAAATCTACTCAATCAGGTAACACTCAGAGGGTGCACCAAGCAACTACAGGGAAAGCAAGCCCTGCTCCTATACTCCCTGTTCACCCATGGCTGCGTGGCCATGCACGCCTCCAACTGAATCATCAAGAATGCATACGACACAACAGTAGTAGGCCTGATTACCAACAATGACCAGACAGCCTATAGGGAGGAAGTGAGAGCTCTGGGAGTGTGGTGCCTGGAAAACATCCTCTCATTCAACGTCAACAAAACAAAGGAGCTGATCTTGAACTTCAGGAAACAGCAGAGGGAGCACCTTCCCTATCCACATCGACGGGACAGCAGTGGAGGTGGAAAGCTTCAAGTTCCTCTGCGTACGCATCACTGACAAACTGAAATGGTCCACCCACACAGACATTGTGACCATGTAATAGATTATATCTCAAGTAGTGATGCACCGATATGATATTTTTGACCGATACCGATATCTGATATTTTCCTTGCCAAAGAAAACCGATACCAATAACCAATATTACAATTTTTTGAGGCCTTTTAAGCATTCTAGTACAGTTAAATAGTTAACACACACATGGACGCAGCAGTCTAGGGCACTGCATCTCAGTGCAAGAGGCGTCACTACAGTCCCTAGTTCGAATCCAGGCTGTATCGCATCCGGCCGTGATTGGGAGTACCATAGGGCGGCGCACAATTGGCCCAGTGTCATCTGGGTTTGCCGGGGTTGTAAATAATAATTTGTTCTTAACTGACTTGCCTAGTTAAATAAAGGTTACACACACACACACGCACACGCGCACACACACGCGCACACACTGACCAAAAAGTTATTTTGTTGGCATTTATGTACTTCCCCATTACCAGTAAAACATAATAAAAACCTATTTCTTTCACTTACTTGCTGTGCTGTTTTGTTCATTTGTTCAGTCGTTTTATTTTTCAACCAGGATTTCTATGGAACGCCGTTTGGGTCTTTGCGTGTCAAAGAATATACTATTTAACACTATTTGACGTGTCAAATAACACTATTTGACGTGTCAAATAAGCTTGTTGACCAATCAGGACCTGAATATGACTGCATGTCACATAATCATTTAACGCGTTCATACATTTTTTACGTAGTTATTACACATTGATTACACTATAACTCGTATTTCATGTCACAACGATTCATCGATACGTATGCTATGATGCTGGTAAAGTTGTCTCGCGCACCTACAGTGCTGGTCATAAAAAAAAGCTAGCTAGCTCATGGATGCAAACAATGTTCTTCTCCAAAAACATACCAAAACGACATAATCTGTTTCAGTAGCTATATAGTTAGCTAGCTAACTATATAGCTAGGTGTAATAATCTAAAATAACCCTAATTTATAAGACAGGTCTTATTTGATTAATGGTGGTCGGACAAATCTATGTGAAGCTAGACACAATAAGGATTAGCCACAATAGTGGACTTTGCGGTTAGTCTTCAAAATAAAAGTATGGCATAATTCTACTATTTGTATTCATTTGCATCACTGTCAATTACATACTTTTATTTTGAAGGAAAACCGCAAATTCCCCTATTGTGCCTAATCCTTATTGTGGCTAGCTTCACAACACATAACCCGGTCCGGTCGAGCCTCACTAGCCAGATGAAGATAGCTGGCTGCTTATAACGTTAGCTTTGGGCAACAGGGTTAAGTAGCTGGCTAGTTATTTATTTTCATGAACTGAAGTTCAACTTTAATAGGTGAACAACAAGTGGCAACCTAGCTAATACTTACTCACAAGGATTCCTAAATCATTGCTAAGAATAATTAAAATGACTGGTTTCTACTGGTCATTGTTTTCAGGCTGGTTGTACTGGTGCTAGCTAGGTACCAAGCTAAAGCTAGCTACCCCAGAAGTTGCGGTTGAACAAATGATGCTTTATTACCAACGCGGTATTGTAAACACATCATTTGTGGCCGGTGTTTGCTTGTTTGCTGACTTTTTTGTACAGCTTTGACAGTGCTACTGTATCTTTTTTTGACACGCAAAGACCCAAACGGCGTTCCATAGTATGTATGTCGTGAAGCTAATAGCAGTGATGCTATTACTGTGTAACTCCGGTAGGGCAACATTGGAAAAATAGCACACTTGGTAGTGTTAACCGGTGCTCGACCAGTCAGCGAAAGCCAACATCACCCACGTCAGAGAACGGTTGATTGTCAACGGCAATGAATTCCATTATCTTGGCTTTAATGGATTTCGCCTTTGAGTTGTCTCGCTGAAATGTTGTTACTCTTTCAAATGTCTGCTTGACTTGTTGACTGCTCGAGCCACACAGCAGACATTGTGGGCTAGGTTAGGAATACTGTGTTGCACGCATAGCGCAAAATTTTACGTGCCGTCATTACGTCACGTACCTTCGTTATATAGGTATGCACGTCAGCTTTGACATCGGTTTTGCACATCGGGTGTTAAACTAGACATCAGCTGATACCGATGTTGGCATTGTTAGCTAATATCAAATGATTCCGATATGTTCCCCGATATATCGTGCATCCCTAATCTCAAGGCCATCAGACTGTTAAATAGCCATCACTAGCACATTAGAAGCTGCTGCCCTATATACATAGACTTGAAATCACTGGCCACTTTAATAATGTTTACATATTTTCCATTACTCAATTCATATGTATATACTGTATTCTATACTATTCTACTGTATCTTAGTCTATGCCGCTCTGACACTAATCGTCCAAATATTTTTATAGTCTTAATTCCATTCCTTTACTTTAGATTGTGTGTATTGTTAGATATTACTTGTTAGATATAATTGCACTGTTGGAGCTAGAAACACAGGCATTTCGCTACACCCACAATAACATCTGCTAAACACGTGTATGTGACCAATACAATTTGATTTGCTCAGGCTCAACCAGGTATTGGAAAAGCAAGAAGAAAAACCTGGAGCAATAGACCCGTGTGTGTTTGCGCAATCAGACACATACTGCCTCAGCAGTAAGGTATACATCTACTATAAACAGATCACTGCGGCAGGCAGCTTCGCCTACTGTACAGCTACAGCCCACAGAGAATAGTGGGGTTCAGTTTGCAATGTTGCTGGGTGAGATTATGTGATCAAGTCTATGCTCCAACCCTTCTTCTCTGAGGCCGTTTTTATTGACAGTTTTGGTGCCAGGATGTTACTTTGGAAGCCACCTGGGAAAAATCTAGGGAAAACACTGCTATGAAGGGAGTGAGACCGCATTCACCCAGTTACATGTAGTATACTATAACAGTAACCAGTAAAGGTTCTGATTGGCTTGTCTGTAGGAGAGGATTTATAACATACAACTCCCACCGGGTCTGGGTTTCAAATACACTATTTTAGTATAAAGACACACTATTACATGGTCTTAGTACTATGTCATGTAAAGTCAATCTACACATGGCCACACCCCTGCCTTGCTAATAAACACTTTCACTGCTAATACTCAGGTTTAGCTGAGCTGGGATGGCACCAGAGGGGATTTTTCCTTTCAATACATTTTTTCCTGGGAACTAAAATGACTGTGTATTCCACAATGAAAACAATACAGATAGTTCACACACAAAACCACTGCCGTAGGCCTCCCAGAGCTGTCTCCCGCAGGATTAAAAACACACATTGAGAATGTATTAGGTATCAGGACAGTGAAACTGATGCATAAAGCATTGTTGTACCATGGTATGTTCCCTGAATAAAAAACAAATGTGTTTACAGGAAATGAACACGCACAATATTGAGTGCAAACTTTAGAACTTGATATTAGAATGAAAACTGTGTGTATGTGTATGACAGAGCTAAATAATAGAGTTTGCTTCCATCAATCAAATCACAGCACATAAAGGAACGTGGGATTTTATTTTTAATCAGCAGGTTAGGCTGTGATGACTGTTATTCGAATTGACCATTAACAGAAACATTCTCATCTCATGATGTAGCTTAATCTCAAACAACCGATAACAGCATTTATATTCAAACAGCATTTATATTCCAATTTCATTTGATGTGTCAGAATCCCTTAATTATTATGACAAAAACATGTTCTATTTTGTACTTAATTTTTCTATCCTGCATTTCAGAATAACTTGAGACCGATGTTAGGGAAACCATTCCAACCTGAGAAATGATAAATATGAGGTTACTGCCTGGTATGCCATCACTTTCCTACACTTCTGCACTGCCCGTGCCACCGGTAACAAAATATTGTGACACTTGACACTGCAACCTGTGAAGAACAGACAACAGCATATTCAACATTGCTAATATTCGCATAGCCTCAAAAGACACTACGTAGCATATTTCGACAAGTCACAGACTCGAAATGATTGAAAACAGCTATTCTTGGATAATCTAGTAGGCTATTTCCAAAAACGAAAACAATGCTACTTTATTGGAAGTTCTGTTCAGAAATAAGACGCGACCGTCCGACCAAATTATGAGAACAGCTATTTTCACCTTTCACAACATTTAAAATAATAAAAACTAATTCGATTAATAGCACTCGAAATTTCCTGTTATTTGGCGACATGTTTATTAGCGTAGAATAATGTGCCCAGTGCCCACAAATGCCACGGACAGCCCAGCCAACTGTCCTTTCCCAGGTGCGCAGCAGCGCAATGCTTGACTCCCAAGAAACAAAAACGTTGTTTTCTTTACCTGTTGGCCCTTGGTCCATAGTATCAGCGTAGATCCCGACGACCAGCATCAGTAGAAACACTCCGGTATACATTTTAACGTTTTAGTCCAGCTCGCGTTATCAGAAATCCTTGTAATGAGTGACTCCGGCAGGACTGTAACAAAGTTGTCTGCTCGATCCCATTGATGGCTGATTTCCTTCCTGAAGCGAGTGCCCCCACCATGCGAAACACACTGGCAATTTGAGCTGCTATAGCTGACGTAGGGGGCAAATATTTCAAAAAGAACCTTTACTTCACTTTGCGCCACCAATCAAGTGGTCAAATACAGGTCTACAGCGCCGCCATGTGGTTGCTTTGTATTACAGCGACACCATCATACCAAACACTTTTTTTTCTCTACAAACAAATTTAACACAACTTTTGTGTGAGTGGAGAATCTTATCATAATAATTACCATTTTACATTGAAACATAACAAAACCATCCAGATGTGTCATGCCTAATTCATATGCATATATGCAAATTATAATACCTAAGGTATACCTCAACAGAAACAGCTGCAGGTACAGTAGAGCCTTCATGTGTTTTTCTGAGGAGCAGAGTGTGGGAGGGAGGCTACTCCAGATGCCTGTGGTGGGTGGAATGGAACAGCAGGAGGAATATGAGGAGGAGAGGACGGTTTGGAGACTTCTCCATGGTCACTACCCACTGGGCACACACTGGTTGAATCAACATTGCTTTCACATAACTTCAATGAAATGTAATTGACGTCTGTGCCCAGTGGGTAATACCATCACAACACAACAGGTCAGCAGGAGTCTCACTCTGCCTCAGTTTATCGCCCCCCAATGCAATTAAGCGTCGTTCCATTAATGTTTTTTTATTTCACAACGTCAATTTTCCAATCAGCTGCAGTTGCCTGAGAAAGTTAGTCGATAAAACAAAGGATGGAATCAGGTCATGGTGTGTTTCACACTGTGGAGAAGAAAAAACCTGCCGTGTCGTTGTGAACAGTAATCACATTAGATGAATGCCTATTACGACCGTAAAGATTGGATTTATACCGCTGCGTGTTGCCAGGAACGATGTCAGAGGCTGTGTGTGTGTGTGTGTGTGTGTGTGTGTGTGTGTGTGTGTGTGTGTGTGTGTGTGCGTGCGTGCGTGCGTGCGTGCGTGCGTGCGTGCGTGCGTGCGTGCGTGCGTGCGTGTGTCATAACAGCTCCAGATCAAGGTTGTTTGGACTAGGAAACCAATTACATTCAATGTGACACTAAAACACAGGATTCAATACAAGACCCTGTATTGAAAATGCAACATGTAGCATTCTGGCATATAATGTTTCAGGAAAGGCGCATCTGGCATCTGAAATCTAACACTGACATCTGTCGAAATGGACCAAACAAGCTTCTGGCAAACCACCAACAACATTCTGCCTTGTGTCTGCTACTGCATGTTTGTGACAAGACAGCCAGGAGCAAAAAGCTGAGTCTGTCAGAGGAAAAGTACAGTCAATATAAGGATATTCAGCAACTCTTGGAGGACTATGAAAGTGGACTTCAAATATGCTTTCTTTATTGTTAAAGACCAATGCATTTTGGCATCTAGCTTTCATCTGGGTTTTTGGAGGACAGTACAGTAACATACAGTCCAGGGAAGAGAGGCAGAAGATTGAGGGCGAGGAGGGGCAAATTGAGGTGAGGTGCAGCGAGCGACAGACAGACAGAGGAGACAGAGAAGCAGTATCAGCAGTAGTGGCAGTGGAATACTGATAGGGGACATGGCAGAGAGTGACTGTGAGGCAACTGTGCCTGTACACCCACACACACACTATCGTCAGCAGTTGGTAGTTGGTAGGGCGGGGTGGGCGGGGGGGGGGGGGGGTTGAGTCGAGCAGAGGTGTCGTCATGCATCTCAATGCAAACCAGGCATAGCGTTGGCGGCCTGTCAGCCAGTCAGCCCAGAGCCCCATCTCTCTTCTCTCTGACCCATGCAGCACTGTCAGTTCAACCCTCATCAGCATTTATTTTCATAAGCACAGGAGCGGCAAGCTGTCAGTGCCCAGGCAACCAGTACCACCCAGAGTCACACTCCCTTTCCTGTGCCAGGACATGCACACACACACACACAGAGGACAACAAACACACACACAGACAGGGGACAACAAACACACACACAGAGGACAACAAACACACACAGACACAGGTGCACAGACAAACACACAAATGCACACGCAAAGGACTCCTTCACTCTCTCTCACACAGACACACACACAGGAAACATGTATGACCATATTATTCCAGCCTGAGGGAATAAGGTAAATGTCTGTACATAGTACATTTTCAAACATCACGTGCATCATCCTATGACTTGAAGGATAAAGAGCTTATGGCTACTCATTGACCTTTGGCAGTATCAGACTGGACTAAGCTGGTAGGAGCACGATATCAACCAGGGCCAGAGACCCACATCTCTCCCTCCTTTAGAAAAGCAGGATAGTTCTTTATTTCGATTCACACACACACACACACACACACACACACACACACACACACACACACACACACACACACACACACACACACACACACACACACACACACACACACACACACACACTTCACTTTTATGGGCGTAATTGCAGTACAAGATGGTACTTTAAACATTGTTGCTTCTCATCAGCACAAAGCAATTACACAGAGCCTCAGGGGGGGAGGATAAAAAAACATGCAGAGCGGAGAATGAACCCTGCACTACCAGGTGTTGGAGACTGGCTGCATCAGGATTAGATTAAACAGGAGACCAGGCCACAGCAATGTGGATCACAATACTGATCAGAGAACCTACCCTCAGCTCTCAGATCAGCTCCTCTCTTCTCCTCTCAGTTCGGCCAGACTCTGTTTCTTAGGATCTGGAGAGGGAAAGAGAGGAAGTTTGTCAGCTTGTTGAACTGTGAGAGAGGGCATGTAAGAGAGGGTATGTACTACATTGGCCTACAGGAGCCAAGGGCTTCAGTCAAGTAAGTCATCTCCCCTGGGCTAATGAATTTGGGTGCCCAAGAATATTTAGTTTGTAAAGTGGGTTTTATTGGGGAATAAAGTCGCTGTGTGTAGATGAGGATACATAGATATTTTAAGCACGCAATACACAGACATGTATTCACACACTTCTGTTAATTGAGTGTTAAATCAGTGGAGCGGTGAGTAAACACAACTGTGACATTTAAAATTAATTATTATAAGTGTGAAAGTAATTCAAGTGTTTAGTTATAGTAACACAGACACACACACAATCCCAACCTGTGAAAATGAACTATACTTTCCCTTTCACTCGGTTTATTACAACCCGTCTCCCCCTTCTCTCTCGTTCACTGCCCCTCCATCTCACTCGTTCTCACTCCTTCTATCCCTATCTCCCTGCGTGTTTGCCTTATCTCTCCAACCTCCAAGAAGCACACACATTTCAATTATAATTTCCTATTCAAATAGGAAATCCCTCTTTAAAGACTGATAACGCTTTATCTCTGGCATTCTAATGAGACACAGAGACACAGAGAGAGAGAGAGAGAGAGAGAGAGAGAGAGAGAGAGAGAGAGAGAGAGAGAGAGAGAGAGAGAGAGAGAGAGAGAGAGAGAGAGAGAGAGAGAGAGAGAGAGAGAGAGAGACAGAGACAGAGACAGAGACAGAGACAGAGACAGAGAGAGAAAGAGAAAGAGAGAGAAAGAGAGAGAGAGAGAGAGACAGAGACAGAGACAGAGAGAGAGAGAGAGAGAGAGAGAGAGAGAGAGAGAGAGAGAGAGAGAGAGAGAGAGAGTGAGAGAGAGTGAGAGAGAGAGACAGAGAGAGAGAGAGAAAGAGAGAGAGAGAGAGAGAAAGAGAGAGAAAGAGAGAGAGCATGTCTTGTGAAATCCTCATCAATCATTATCATTACTTTTCTAAGTGCCCTGCAATAGTGGTTATCAATTGGTGAAAAACTTCCAGTTGCGCCTCTCTTTCTCTCCCTCTCTCCTCACAAGCACACACACACACACACACACATTTATTGTAAGCAGCATACAACGTGACTCCTGCTGCTTCTCACCAATAGACTCATCTGACATTTTGAGTTAATTTCAATTGATGGCCATGTTATTAAGATGGACTGTGTTACAAATAGCTAGTTGTGCCAATTTGTCTGTTCTATCAATCTGCCAGTGATACAGTAGCGCTCATTCAATTCCTTTTCTCAAATAGAATGTTCCTGTGTTCATCTTTATGAAGTCCTCATGTAACCTTTCCTTACCGTCACAATACATTGGCCATTTTAATATTTAATATGCATGATGAATAGGCTACCATTTGTTTGCAGATATATTCACATTTCATGGAGGCCTGTGATCCAGTAGGCGTGTCACTCCACTAGTATCTGCCACCAATTGAGAGCGCTTTGTTTCCGTTTTGAAAATGATTGATGTTGTTTTCCCATGTTAAAATCCATATTTGCTACACAATTGTAGACATTTTTGCTTCATGTTTGGTACGATATATTGTTGCATATCATGTACCATTCCCTCTCCTCTGAGTGGACGCGATGTTTATAGTGCAGATAAACGTTCGCAAGACTGATGAGGTAGAAGTTTAAATTATTTCCATCAACTGTATTTGCATTTATTCCTTGGAGGTCGTAGTTGGTCAAGTGTCCGGTAGGCTACCTTAGTAAGTTGTATGTGCGCACTGACGCGTTCCAATAGTTATAGTGGCCTTCTGTGACTGAGTGGACTGTGAATAGTGAATTAAGTGGCGGTGGCTTTATGAACTGGTTCTGATTATGATTGTCTCTGCTTAGACTATTATTGTACAATGTCATGAAGGACTATGGAATATGTCTTTCACATTTGAATAGTTATGCGTTTAATTGTCAATTTGACATTGGTATAACCCAAGGAGTGGCCAAGTGAATATAAGCCCCTGTTTTGGGATTTTTTGTCAGATTAGTTTTGGTTTGTGAAAGGAAGCTGTGGTGAGCTTGTGTAACTATCGTTGTCGGAAGGATGGTCAGACCAAGATGCAGCGTGGGGCAGGTTAATCATTTTTTATTAATGATAACCGGCACAAAACAAGGAAGAGTAACAAACGAAACGTACAGCTTTGTAGGGCTAAAGCTACAATACAAAATCAAGATGCCACACACAACAGGTGAAAAAAGGCTGCCTAAATATGATCCCCAATCAGAGACAACGATTAAAAGCTGCCTCTGATTGGGAACCATACCAGGCCAACATAGAAAATAAAAAAATAGACTACCCACCCTAGTCACACCCTGACCTAACCAACATAGAGAATAAAAAGGCTCTCTAAGGTCAGGGCATGACAGCTTGGTATATATCCCAACCTGAGTTGGGGTACACCAGATTCCTACAAGACCATTCAGTCTAAGTGCAAGGTATTCCTGCTTGAGCTTCAATATGAAGGAGATGCTGTTTTAACAGTTCAGTCAACAAAGAATTATAGAGTTATAGGGTCATGGGTTTAAACTCAAGCCAACCACAACCTGCCAAGTCTAGAAAAACAAGCTATTATCTGAGGATAGAGGAGCAGTGACAGAATAAAATATTTAGACAAGAAAGGAGAGAAAGAAATGGGAAAGGAGGTTAGGAGAGAATGATGATTGATGGTGATGAGAGTCAGAGACATAGACAGCTCTGGTGTCTCTCACAGTTCAGCCTAACCCTGCTGTCTCAGACAGAGATAAGGGGAAGGAGAAAGGGTCAGCATGACAGGCAGGGTGAAGGTCACACACAGACAGACTTGAGAAAGATAAGAGGGGGGAGAGATAGGGCTGGAATGACAGGCAGGGTAACAACCCAACCCTCAATCTCTCACAGATCAAACTAGACTGTGTAAACAAGAATGCTCCTGTCTCCTCGAAGGATGCTAGGAGTTCCCACCTCTGTCCATCTCACACCCTCTTTCTCCCTAGCCTTTTCCCTCCCTCCATTCATCTCTATGCTCCTCTTCACCCCCTTCTTGTTCTTCTTCCTCTTCTTTCTCTAAGAATTATGGGAGTTCACACCTCTGTCCATCTCCCTCATTCTCTCACTTCTTACCTCCCCTCCTTCACCTCCCTCCATCCATCTCCCTCCCTTGCTCTTTCACTACCCTCCCTCCCTCCTTATCCTTCTTTCTCTCCTCCCTTACCTCCCCTCCCTCCTTCTCTCCTGCCCTCCCTCCCTCTCTCCTTCCCATCCTCTCTCCATCCCTTCTTCCTTCCCTCCTTCTCTCCCTATACTTCTTTCTCCTCCCTTACCTGCCCTCTCTCCCTATCTCCTTCATTTCCTCTCTCTCTCCTTCCTTCCTTACTTCCCTCCCTGTCATTCTTTCTCTCCTTCTCATAGTCCAACCGGGAAGTCACACCTGCTGACTGAGGTAGCTGTGTCTCCTGTGGCTGACAACATGGCTGGCACAGAGGGGTTGACAGAATGACACACACACACACACACACAATAAGACATGGCTGGCATGCAAGGGGAACCAGGGTGGTCCGAATGGCACTGCCAGCTGCCATGGTGGTATCTGTTGTCTTCCACACACACAACCACCACACACACAACCACCACACACACAACCATCACACACACAACCACCACACACACAACCACTCACACACACAACCACTCACACACACAACCACTCACACACACAACCACCACACACACAAACACTCACACACACAACCACCACACACACAACCACACACACACAACCACTCACACACACAACCACCACACACACAACCACCACACACACAACCACCACACACACAACCACTCACACACACAACCACCACACACACAACCACCACACACACAACCACCACACAGCCACCACACACACAAGCTCTGGCAGTCATGCCGACAAGGTCACTCTGCATGATCTCACCCGCTTAAGTATATTTTTCTTCATAATACTGAGTCTGCTCAGAGGATGAATAGAGGATGTCTCATAAAGTACCTCTCTTTTAAATTCATTCTTGGTTGCTTCATATAAACTTGGATTTAAATATGCATACTCTGATGACAGTGACTCAGCTAAAAAGTGTGATGTGTACCATGTTTGAACTTGATCCTTGTGGAAGGTGAGAAGCACCAATTAGGAATGAAATATGAGGTACTATCATCCTTTCCTTTGGCTTAAAATCATTTAGAAACACTTTCCCACTTGCATCCTCTGAGAGGAACAGATTGCAGAGAGTGTCACCTAACTGTGAGGTGCATTTGACAGACAGCCAGGTTAAGCTTTTAAAAATGGAGATTAATTTGACTAAAATGTGCAGTAAATTGGATTTAAAAGTAAAGTAGATGATCTAAGAGCAAAAAAATGCAAATGATCCTCTGAATATGTAATTGCCTTACTCCCCACTGTCTTCTCTGTGCACACCAACATATAAAATAAACATATAATTCAGCAAACTTTAAGCCTTCCTTACTGTATATTATGTAATTTACATACATGACATTGAGATAGTTTTAAAGGTGGCTCATGAATATATTTCCTCTCAGTCACTAACACAGCATGCATGACACAACACACACAGAGAGAGAGAGAGAGAGAGAGAGAGAGAGAGAGAGAGAGAGAGAGAGAGAGAGAGAGAGAGAGAGAGAGAGAGAGAGAGAGAGAGAGAGAGAGAGAGAGAGAGAGAGAGAGAGAGAGAGAGACAGTGAAAGAGAGAGAGATTTAGCCCAATAGTTACATAATTAAAAACACAAACTTTACTTAATTTTAACAGTTAGAACCAAGACCCGTCCTGCGTCCTTTGTACATAGAAGCCCCGTGACGCCCCACACCACGACAAAGTCCCCCAGGCAGTTCAGCAGCCCCCTATATACATGTTCCAGTGTGAGCCAAGCACCACACCAGCAGCACCGAGAGAGAGATAGAGAGAGAGGGAGAGAGACAGATAGAGAGAGAGAGAGAGAGAGAGAGAGAGAGAGAGAGAGAGAGAGAGAGAGAGAGAGAGAGAGAGAGAGAGTTTGAGTTTTAAATAATCTTTATTGGGTCTGGAAGCCCACCACACAATAAATACTCATACAAAACCACAATTACACATCAATTAAAAACACAACTCCAACTCCTCCTCCACAGTAACTAAACACAACAGCCTCTGAATACCCCATATACTCAAAAACAGATCAATATTGTTGACAAGTTTATAATAGGCAAACTCAACCCTTAGTCTCGCTGCCACCATTCCCTCCAGCATTCCCACCACATCCACAGACCCTTGTCCCCGAATACTGTTCTTTCGGGTCTTCCATGTCGCTAATTTTGCTGCCCCTAACACAAAATTAAGCAACACAACGACACCTTTTTGACTGAACCTGTACTTTGGCCCAAATATATACAGTTGGGAAGAGAAAACCACTCCCAACGTTGAGAACCAGTCAGTGATTAGGTCAATCATCCCGACCAACCTGGGACACAGTAAAAACAGGTGTGCCAGAGTTTCAGATTCTGCACAGAATGGACACCCCTCCCCAACAGTAGGGTCCAGGTGTACCAGATGCATGTTGGTGGCTATAGCTCCATGTATTATCCTCCATTGGAGGTCAGCTGTCCTCTTATCAATCGGCAGTTTGTATAAGGATCGCCAACAGCCTTTTGGGGAAGCACCTGGACCAAGCACACCCGCCCACCTCGTCGATTTTACCCCTTCCAGGGAAGAGGCATGGGACACCTTTACACATATTCTGTACATGGCCTTCTTTCCCACCTCCTTGAACTCCCCCAGCTCCGGGGTATCGAAGGAAAGCAGCATCCCCACATCCTCCTCAAATGCCCCCACCGCAGCACTAACAATCAGTGCAGGGAACATATAATCCAGACCCTCCTTCCACCGATCAGAATTGGAAATTTCAGTCACATACTGACGATGAAGAACTGGCAAGGAGTCACAGACCTCAGCGACGACCTTCCTCAGTAGGCGAGATGATCGGATCCCCGCTCTTTCTCCCAGCTCCTCCAACGATCTGCTCCTGCTCTGCATCAGATGACCCAGCTTGGTGCACCCCACACCTAACAGGCATGAACGCAGGCTGGCTGAACCCAGAGCACTGGACTGGATGGCAGTGTTATAAAAAAGAGGCTCTTCAAAAAGCCACATCCCTGGTAGCGTGCCGGCCTTACGGGACTTGTCAAGAACCCTCCAAGCCTGCATAACAGACTCATAAAATGGAGTCAGGCCATTCAACTCACCCCCCTCCAGCTTTAAGAGGAAAAGGTGTTTGTCTAAGCCCAAACAGCCCGCTCTCCTCATCAATGCGTAGGCTGTGTCGACCCAGCTAGAACCGTCACTGTATAACAGTCTCTGGGCTGCTTGAAGCCGGAAAGCCATGATCCTAGAGGAAATGTCCACCAGGCCTTGTCCCCCCTCGTGCAGTGGCAGGTACAGGGCTGCAGCTTTGATCCAGTGTTGTCCAGACCAGAAGAAGTTGACAAGGGTCCTCTGAAGCTCTTGTATCAGACCCTTTGGTGGCTGCAAAATCATTAGTCTGTGCCACAGGGTAGAGGCAGCAAGATTATTAATTACCAGTACCCTTCCCCTATAAGACAACTGGGGTAGCACCCATTTCCATCTTGACAGTCTGGCACACACTTTCTCCACTACACCCTCCCAGTTCTTTTTCTGAAAGACATCAGAGCCTAGAAAAACACCCAATGTCTTCATCCCATCTCTGCCCCACTGAAGCCCCCCTGGTAACCGTGGAGCGGACCCTATCTGAAGCTGACCTGCCCACAGCGCTTCACTCTTTCCCCAATTGACTCTAGCTGAGGAGGCACCCTCATACACCATTAAAGCGTCTGAGAGAACCTTAACATCCTCAGCCCCTGTAATAAAAACTGTCACATCATCTGCATACGCAGACAGTGCTATCGTGGGTCCCTTCATTACACCTGGCACAGAGAAACCAGTAAGCTTCGCTCTTAAAAAACAAAGCATTGGTTCAATCGCCAGACTATATAACTGCCCTGAAATTGGGCATCCCTGCCTGATGCCCCTTTGGACAGGGATGGGGCAACTCAAACCACCCCCCACCTTCACCATACACGAGGCCCCAGCATACAGTAAATTCATCCAAGACAAAAAAACATCCCCAAACCCAAAGGCTTTCATCGTTTTAAACAAATACTGGTGGTCCACTCGGTCAAAAGCCTTCTCCTGATCCAAAGAAAGTAAACCCACATTTACATCAGACAGTTTACAAATGTCTAAAACATCTCTTATCAGAAACAAATTGTCAACAATTGAGCGATCAGGTACACAGTAGGACTGGTCCTTGTGGACCAACAATCCCAGATACTCGTTCAACCTGTTTGAGAGACATTTAGAAACTATTTTGTATTCTGCACACAGCAAAGCAACAGGTCTCCAATTTTTTATGAGAGCCAAATCCCCCTTTTTTGGCAACAGTGAAAGCACAGCACGTTGACAGGATACAGGAAGAGAACCCTCATGAAAAGATTCACACACCACTTTATAAAAATCCTCCCCAATAGACCCCCAAAAATGCTTATAGAACTCAGATGGTAAACCATCAATGCCAGGGGCTCGGCCTGTTGAGAGCTGCATAACTGCTGTGGACAGCTCTTGCAGTGTAATGTCAGAGTCCAATGCGACTCTCTGTTCAGTTCCCAATTGAGGAAGACCGTGTAACAACTGGTCAGTACACAGAGAGTCACAATCCTCCGCCTTATACAGGGCAGAGTAGAAATCCACGGCATGTTGACGCATTTCACTGTCATCCGTGGTCACCTTCCCATCAGGGAGACGAAGGCAGACCATCTGTTTACGTTGTAATTTCGACTGTCCAAGGTTAAAGAAAAAAGCACTAGGAGCATCCATGTCCTTGAGGGAAGCGAAACGAGACCTAATCAAGGCACCTTTCACTCTTTCATGCAGAAACGACCTCAGTTCATGTCTCTTGTCCTGTAAGTTCATGACTAGTCCAGGGTCATTCTGAGTGAGCAGCTTCAATTCAATTGATTTGATGTCCTGTTCAAGGGCCTTGATAGTGTCTTTAACTTCAATTTGAGACAAAGCAGTATACTGTTGACAAAATACTCGTATTTGGGCCTTCCCAACATCCCACCATTGTCTCAAGGACTCAAAATTCCCTTTTGTAACCCTCCATTTTTCCCAAAACAACAAAAACCTTTCACAAAACTTGACATCATGTAACAATTTAACATTAAAATACCAGTAAGGTGATGACCTTCGTGGACAGGACAAGTGAATATCAGCAGTAATAATATGATGATCAGAGAAACCCACAGGAGTAATGGCACACCTTCCAACCCTACTACAGTATTGATCAGATACGTACAACCTATCTAACCTTGCTGCACTGACACGACCTTCATTCACTTTCAACCATGTGTACTGCCTAACTTTTGCATTCCTTACTCTCCACACATCAGAAAGCTCTAACTAATAGGCCAGACAGGAAAGTGGCTGACCGCAGGTGAGGTTCTTCAGCGTTGCGATCAACAGTAAAATCCACAGTACAGTTCCAGTCCCCCCCTACAACCATACACCCCTCTTGGTCACACTGTCTTAAGGTTTCTTTTATTTTATCAAACACAACAAGACGCTCGGTACCCTCATTAGGAGCATAAACATTCAAAAAAAAAAAAAAAAACCCCATAACATCCACCTTGACCAATAAAACCCGACCCTTGACAATCTCTGTTGTAGATACCACAGTCACCCCTAAGCCTGAGGAAAACAAGATGGCCACCCCAGCACTGAAATTAGTACCATGACTGAGTATATGCTGCCCCTCCCACCACATTCCCCAGTCAACCTCATTATCCTCATCACTATGTGTCTCCTGTAGGAAAACTACATTAAGCCTTTTCTGTTTTATTTCTTCTAATACCCAAGCCCTCTTATTTCTGTCCCTTCCCCCATTAATATTGAGAGAGCCTACCCTTAGTACCTCCATGTAGAAAAGAGAAAGGAAAAGCAGAAGATACCACAGAGAAACCAAAGAGAAAAAAGACACCCTATGGAGCATGATCATCATCATTATTTAAATCTTTTCTTATTAACCTGACCACGTTTCCCACCACCTTTTGCTGCTGTAACAGCAGTAACAAATTTCCTCAAGCGAAACCGCTTCTTCTCACTCAACTCGTCCAACCCCACCGTCTTCTGTAACATCACAGCTGACCTCACAAACTTATCAACATCAAAATATTCTGCCAATTTGACAGATTTCCCAAAAGTCTGATCCAGAAAACCATTTACCTCCTCTAGATCATAAATTGAGTCCTCACCAGCTGCTGTCATATCAGAAGAGATATCCATATCCTTCTCCTGATCCTCCTCAGCTGAGGCCACAGACCACTGACTCCCTTCTACCACATCCCTTTCAACACTCCCCACTTGCACCTCATCACTCGTACCAGGCATCTCCTCCACTACCTGGGAGACTAGCCCCACCTGAACCCCATTACTCGTGGTGGGCATCTCCTCCACTACCTGAGAGCCTAGCTCCACATGAACCCCCTCCTGTACTCCATTACTCGTAGTGGGCATCTCCTCCACTACCTGGGAGATTAGCTCCACATGAACCCCCTCCTGTACTCCATTACTCGTAGTGGGCATCTCCTCCACTACCTGGGAGATTAGCACCACATGAACCCCCTCCTGTACTCCATTACTCGTAGTGGGCATCTCCTCCACTACCTGTGAGATTAACTCCATATGAACCCCCTCCTGTACTCCATTACTCGTAGTGGGCATCTCCTCCACTACCTGGGAGATTAACTCCATTTGAACCCCCTCCTGTACTCCATTACTCGTAGTGGGCATCTCCTCCACTACCTGTGAGATTAACTCCATATGAACCCCCTCCTGTGCCCCAGTACTCGTACTGGGCACCTCCTCACCAGTCTGAGGAACTGGCTCTTCAGATCCATCCTTACCTTCTACAACAATATTTTTCTGCTGCATAACATCTCCCTCTAATACAAGTTGCAAACTCGTGGCCTCAACACGGATAACTTGTTCCTCGGCAACAGGTGCTTGTGGCTGCTCAACCACTGTCAGCCCACCTCTCCCTACATCAGTGGGCCCAGGCGTTACGGTGACCACCTGCGCCCCTCCCTCTGCCTTCTCCCTTTTCGGGCAAGCATGTCGCTTATGGCCAACATCCCCACACTCAAAACACCGTTGACTACCCGTACTAGCATACGCCATATACATTCTATTGTCATACTTGACTTTAAACGATATCTCTAAAGTCTGCTCCGGTGAGTCCAAAAACATAAACACCTGTCGCCGAAACGACATAACCTGTTTCAACGCCGGGTGTTTGCAACCCAACGGAACAACCTTAATTGAGCTTGCAAACTTCCCAAAGCGCAATAACTCGCGCTCCAATAGCTCATTTGGAATAAACGGTGGTACATTTGAAATCGTTACCCTTGTTGACGGAGAAAAAAGCGGGGTAACTTGAATAAACATTCCCTTAAGAAGTACGCCCTGCTCAACCATACGATCAACAAGGCGCTCTTCCTTAAGAAATACCACCACCGCTTTATTCATCCGTGACGCATAAGCAACATTATCGTATCCTACCTTCTCTCCTACGGCGACCAGAAACTCCTCCACCGTGACAGTAGCTTCAGTAACACACCTAAAGCCGTGCCGAAGTGACAGGGACGGCATTCCAATTCTGGAAGCCATCCCCGCCAAAATCAAGGTAATTTCGATACGAAAAAACCCAAATACTTAATTCTACCACACAAAAAAAATATATAATAATCTTAATCATGCACAGAAGAAACCAAAGAATGCCACCAAGAAAGAAAAAACCGAAAGAAAGTTCTGAATATCCAACTCTACACAACACACGCACTCCCTCGATCACACACTTCCCAGCATGCACCAAACACTCCCAGCATGCAGAGAGAGAGAGAGAGAGAGACAGAGAGAGAGACAGAGAGAGAGACAGAGACAGAGACAGAGACAGAGACAGAGACAGAGACAGAGAGAGAGAGAGAGAGAGAGAGAGAGAGAGAGAGAGAGAGAGAGAGAGAGAGAGAGAGAGAGAGACAGAGACAGAGACAGAGAGAGAGAGAGAGAGAGAGAGAGAGAGAGAGAGAGAGAGAGAGAGAGAGAGAGAGAGAGAGAGAAAGGGATGAGAGAGGGGGGTGCGAGCAGCCAGCCACTGCATACGTGAAGAGTTTACATGTACCCATCTATATTACTCACAAAGTGTCAACCGTGATGTCAGAACCCTCTGAATAGCCACAACACTAAAAGACTCACCTTCCATCCAAGCTGGAAAAGGACACTACAATTACAGGTCTTTCTTCTCTTTTTGATCTTGCGTGGAAAGGTAACACTCTCCAGACACCAATTAAACACCTCTGTAATATACCTGTCCACAGCTTATCACCTTGACACAGGTGTGTGCGTGTGCGTGTGCGTGTGCGTGTGTGTATGTGTGTGTGTGCTTTCCAAATGATCGCATCGTCGCTAGTTTAGCATTAGCATCATCCTCCTGCTGACACGCTAGACAATGGAGAGTTAACACACACACCTCTGTAACTCACCTGACACAGGTGAGACGGACACATCACGTCCCCTCAGGTGCCGTTGTCGCCGGACATCTCATGACAGGATCCTCTGTGATTGGTTCACACCAGTCCCACCTGCTTCGCCACTTCAATGGAGTGGGGGGGGGGGGGGGGGGGGGGGGGGGGGGTAGCTGACTAGTGGTGGCTATTCAGCAGCCAGATGGTCTGGGATTAGAAGCTACTGGCCAGTCTCACAGTTTTTGCCATGATGCTCCTATACTGCCCGCATCTGAGTGATGGATACAGGGAGAACAGGCCATGGCTCGGATGGCTGGGGTCCCTGGTGATCTTCTTGGCCTTCCTGCGACACTTGGTGTCCTTTAGAGCAGGCAGTGTGCACCCAATGGTGCGTTCACCCTTTGTAGCACCTTGGGGTCCGTGGTGGTTGAGTTGCCATAACAGGCTGTGCTGCAACCCGACAGTATGCTCTCGGTGGTGCTCCTGTAGAACACTGTGAGGGGCCTCGGGGCCCGAGGCCGAATTTCTTCAGCATCCTGAGGTTGAAGAGTCACTGCCTTCTTCACCATGGTGTCTGTGTGGTTTGACCATTTCAGCTCCAGTACCCTTTATTGATGAGGATGGGGGCGTGCCCAGCCTGGTTCCTCCTGAAGTCCACAATCAGCTCCTTTGTTTTTTTTACATTGAGGGTGAGTTTGTTTACCTAGCACTATGCCGTCAGAGTGCCTATCTCCTCCCTGTAGGCTGTCTCGTCGTGTCGTCAGTGATGATGGAGTTGCTCGTCGTGTCGTCAGTGATGATGGAGTTGGAACTGTGTAAGGCCACGCAGTCATGGGTATACAGGGAGTACAGGAAGGGACTGAGGACTCACACATGTGGGGCCCCTGTATTTAAAATCAGTGTGGAAGAGGTAATGTTGCCTACCCGTAAGAAAGTCCAGGACTCAGTTGCACAGGGAGAAGTTCAGTCCCAGGGCCCTGAGCTTTGAGGTGATCTTAGATGGCACTATGGTATTGAAGGCAGAGCTATAGTCGATGAACAGCATCCTCACATATGCACTACTTTTGTCCAGGTGGATCTGTCAGGGTGGTAGGCAAATTGGAGAGGGTTGAGTGTGTCGGGGAGGGAGGAGGTGAAGTGGTCTTTGACTAGACTTTCGAAGCACTTCATGATGACGGAAGCTAGTGCTATGGGTATGTAGTCATTTAGTTCAGTTACTTTCCCTGTCTTGGGCACAAGGGTGATAGTGTGGTCTCGAAAAGCTTCAACATGAGGTCTGAAACCTAGTATGAAAGTGCATCCTTGTATCTGTGTGGTCTAATATAGTCAAAATATTCGCCTTGGGGTAAGTTGAGCCAATCACCATGGCGTAGGTTGAGCCAATGGTTGAGCCACTGGAAAGTTGAGCAAATTGAAGTGTTTTGTTACCAGGCGTAATGCAATGCATTATCGTTGGGATATGAGGTAACAACAGGGACTGGTCTATTGTTGTGTAAAAAAAAAGTGCAGAGTTTATTAGATGTTAAGCCTATGTCAAAAGATTATTCAAATGATTAAAAGACAAAAAAAGTGTTGTGTTGAATTTTGTTTGGGGGAAAAGGTAGTGGTAATATTTCATTCAGTACGGAAATGTGAGGTAAGTTGTGCCAAGACACCGCTTTTTTTGAACAAGCTATGTTTTCAAAACAGTAATTTTTACATGAATTCTGATCATTTCCAGGGATACGAAACATCCTGAAATATATGTAGATATCCTTGTTAGAAAGAATACTGTATTCCCCCTGACGGAGTGATGCTGAATGTCAAAAAACGCTCAACTTACCCCACTCTCCCCTATAACTCCTATAGCTAGAAGGCACAAACAGGTCTGGCTCCTCTTTAGTGATGTGCAGGTTGACTCATAACCCGCAGTTAGTTTTCTCTGATTAATCTCTTCTCTAACATATTTCTTATTCTTCATCATCTGTAGATTTTATATGGCGATTGGAAACCAACTTTAAGTTGCATTACCGCCACCAACTGGACTGGAGTGTGGACCTCTTTCTTCTTTCAAATCACCTACGTGGGTATATGCTCATAAAAAACAATGAGTAAATGGGAGAGGCGGGACTTGCAACGCATCACGCGTCAAACATTTTTTGTGCCTGGCGATGCAGATGCCGTTGACGCGCACGAGCAGTTTGGTTGATAAGATTGAATAACATGTATGTGTCCATTTATTTTTGCAACGCTCGCGTACGCAAAACGGGAGGTTTGGCCAGCATTCTGCCAGTAATAGTATTTAAATTAAACCACATAAAATATACATCCAAGCCGAACTGAAATCTTATCAGAAACATGTTCACAGCTTTCTATTTCCTTATAACCGGTCAAACTGATGTCATTTGGAATTTTTATACAGAAAATCGTTGCCGTTTTTTTTAAATGGTTATTGTTTTTTCTCCCCTGTCATTATTCTGGTGAGCAAAGTTTATTTAATAGTCTTCTAGGGCAACATATGACAGAAGAAAAGCTGCATGTATCTTATTATAGACAAGTTGACAAACAAATAGCATAAAATTATAAGCAGAAACATATCTAAATCAGGCAACAACAAAAACTCTGGACACCCTGTCAAAAAAACAGTCTCTGACTGTATCCTACAGCGCATTTTCTATATTAGTGGGTTAGAATCAGGTGCGGACTCAGATTTTCAGTTCATCGCATAGACAGGTGGTTACGAATGGATTGTTAGCAATTGCAGGCAAGTGCGGGTGAACAAACAGCTGACCAGTGCACCACTACTATTC